>NC_069137.1:21613825-21651325 GCF_026914265.1 Mya arenaria
TCGGGCCAATATTGAAAACTATGTAAAGATAAAAAAAATACAAACCGTAAAAAAACAGGATAATAAATCACTTTTACTATATCCACGACTAACATTTCACTGCTGTTTCAATATACAAAAGTTATTCATCATAAGTAAATTGAATTGAATTGAATTTTATTATTTCATTAAAATCAAAACTGTTTTTGTTTACTAACACGATGTCTGATGTTTATGATAAGTCTCCCACGTAAACAGTTTCCTGCTAAATCGTTAAACTGACCGCTACCAACACTTAAATGTGAGAAATTATATGCTTAATGTCATGTTCAATTATATCCCACGTCGATTGAACTATCAAAAAGCCTTAAACCTGCTGTGATTGTCATTCCTCATTGCTTACGTGTGTGCAATATAGGCCAAGCAAATGAATATAAAATCAATGGTTATGATTGCAGCGGTATCGTAAATATATAGTGATAGTTGTGTGTGTTCCTTTTTGAATTTCAATAATAATTAAAAAAAACACTTGTACCCCACAAATGACATAAATGAATGAATGATTGATTGATTGAATGAATGAATGAATGAATGAATGAATGAATGAATGAATGAATGAATGAATGAATGAATGAATGAATGAATGAATGAATGAATGAATGAATGAATGAATGAATGAATGAATGAATGAATGAATGAATGAATGAATGAATGAATGAATGAATGAATGAATTGATGAACGAACAAACCTCAAATACAATACATAATGGTAACAGTTAGACATGCAACAAACGGTCGGTCGGTCGGTTGGTTTTATAACCCATGAAACGGTCGACAAATTAAGTCTTTGGTACACATATTTGACACCATAAAATACAGTTTGAGTGTGACTCTGTTTACAAACTATCCCGTTTTGACGGAGATATGGCCTTATCAACTGAGATATTGCACAAATTTGGTGACCTTGCGATAACCTAAAATGAATCTTTTATGAGCTTTTGTATACGTGTTTAACACTATCGAATACAGATCGAGGTCGACTTTTGCTACAATCGACAAATGTTTGACAGAGTTATGGCCCCTTTCCAAAGAAATAGTTCACCATTCCTGTGTCCAATCAGCATGTGAGGTTTTCCTTATAACTCCTGTGACGCTCTAGTTCAGGTAAACATCAATTACAGTTATATTGAAAAACTCTTACAATAATCTATCTTAATTCATCAAAAGAAATAATGTTTGGCAATTTTGAAGTTACATGTAGATATGTTTTTGTTTTATTTCAAAGAGTGAAATCTCTTTTTGGCTAGCGTAAGTCATTCTCATTCGTCAGAGGTTTGACAATAATAAATATAACGCATAGCATCATCGCTCTGGTGTACGAGAATGACATTCATAAAACCTAAGGTAAAGTTAGCTTGGCCTTGGACCGAATGACCATTTAAGTATCCAGTAAATTACGGCCATTTGGTCAGATGTCAAGCCAGTGTATTGAACTAGCTAATTTATTGACCAACACCCTGCTGTTTTTAGATACAATATTTTCACAATCATAATTCAAAAAGTACGAAATCCTATATGAGCCATAGGGATCCCGACCTCGCATTTCGAAAATGTCCAACAAAATAGTCGCAAGATATATGTTTGCTGAAATGTCGCAGCTTTTTTATATTTATTTATTTATTTATACAGTAATTTATAAGTAGTCGATACAAAACATCGCTGATGGAAAAAATAAATATCGCGTTCCTTTCTCCAGACACGACTTATTGAAAAAGATGAATTGTCAATCTCGATTATTATTATTTTTCATTTGTACAGTACTTTATAAGTTTATATAGTTAAACCTCTAGGTAGCCAATGAAAAACGGCGCGCCGATGCAACAATAACTATCACGTTTATTTTATCCAGACATACTTATAAAAACAATACACCGAATTAAATATCAAATCTCGCATCTCTTTTTCATCGAATTTCAAATGGAAAAACAACAACAACAACAGTTTTCCTATACAAAGTATTACAAATTTGAAAGAAAAAGAACTCGAAAATGTAAATAACTAATACCCCCCCCCCCCCCCAACCGAGTATAGTACCCAACCTCTGTGTATTGATCATAATCTTATCGCCTTATTGTCTTATCAGATCTCCAATCTGAGTATCCTGCTGTGCAGTTTTGGAGGTTTTATTATGCAAATGGACCCTAATTGGCCCTGAGCCAATAAAAAAAATACACAGTAAACTGGCCCCTACTGTGACAATGACCAGGAGATGCACAGCAGGGGATTGTCATACCGAACATTCCTTAAACTAGGCCTTTAACATTTTCAAAAGGCGCGAAGCGGGACCGCGATGGCCCGGATAGGATTCCGTTAAAAGAGACCATCAACGCATGAATAAATTGAATATTTTATCTTTCGAAATCTTTCAAATATTAAACTAGGCCATTGTGAAAAAATAGCAAAGTGATTAATATACCAAGGCAACATCTTACACTTGAACTCCATAGATATTAAGTGGTACAAAGAAATTAATCGAAGCACATAACAATATCATAACATAGGAATCACTAAAATCTGTTCTTTGCAATTTAAGAGTTGATACCCGCTTAATCTTACTAAAGAAGATTAAACGTATTAAATTGAATAATAACGCCCTTCAATTTAGCTGCCCTAATAAGCCGTTCCTGAAATGTTTACTTAAGACCTGTTAATCCTTTACCATTTTTCTTGATCAAAGACTAGCTTAAATGACGCTATTTTATGTAAATGATATATGGCAAATATGTACTTGTTATTTCTGTTAAACAGGTGTGAATTATGCTTATAAAACATTTTTCTATTGATCTAATAAAATGATATTAGGAATTTGAAAGTATTTTCACATGATCTTAAAAGACACTTGAAAGTCTATGACCTAAAATTTAAAACCAACTAGTCATAGTTTAAAAGTTCGTTAAATTTTCAGACAGGGAAAAGGTCTTAAATTTGAGTACGAAGTTTTTGGGATATTGACTTAAGTTAAGAAATGACTTAAGATGATTTAGGAATACCGCCACAGAAATTTAACCAAGATAAAACTGGAATGCAAAAAACAACAACAAGACAACAAAAATCATCATCATCATCATCATCATCGTCATCGTCATCGTCATCGTCGTCGTCGTCGTCGTCGTCCTCATCATCATCATCATCATCATTATCATCATCATCATCATTTATACGTCTAGGTATTTGTTATCATTTACGTATGTTATCATGTTATGCATGTTGCCATGGCTATGCTTGTTATGGCCAAAGGCATTCATATCCCGCATTTGTCAATAAACTTTGGAACTGAACTTGGCAATTATGTTTATTTTTATGCGACATGAGTTTGGCATAATTTTTAATTGGATTGCTTACAGATTACTGATACGTTAAACATATGACCAAATCATCCTTTTTGGTTAAGGTATTGTAGTTTATTTTTTATCATCATCATTTTGCCTGAAATCAGACGTGAAATGACATAGATCACGCCTCCAACATAAATGACGCCATTGGTCCAGGACTGGTCACGTGGTGACCCCATATTTTTCCATATTGGGTCACCAAATTTATATCGTACCAAAATGGCGTCTATTTTCCGACTCTGATGAATAAATAAAACATTTAAACATGTAAACAGGTTGTCGACGTGATATATACGATCTCACCCCATATGGTTTCCTTTGCCCCATATATCCCATATTGGGTCACCAACTTACCCCGTAACTTATAATATTACAATCTTGTCAGTCCCCACATGCTTTCTTGTACAATGTATTTCGGTAGATTTACACATGTTCTTTCACTGCATATAAAACCTTTTTTTAATTCATACCAAATAGTATGAAATCAGGCGACCACAATTCACATAGGAGTAAATCGGATACCGTAAGCTTGTCAATAAATTTTATTTCAAAAATACAATCGTGACAATTAAAAAATATTATATTAACATATGTGCCAAATACATCTGCTGATTTATAGCTATTCTTTACCATCTTCAAAAAGCTATAAGTTAAAAATTGTAAAGAACGTTTTATGAATCGTTCCTTTCATAACGCCTACAGTTGAATTAACTTTGTTTATATAAAATACATTTGTAAAATAAACAAGTTCAAAAGCTATTGATACTGGTGGTATATATCTGATTTATACAATTAGTTTTAGATCGATTGATATATGTATATATTTACACTTTATTTACTCTTTATTTCCACTTTTCATCGGTTAAACATATAGTTTGAACTTATTTATTTAACAACGATTGTGAAACAAGTTATAACTACATTACATCAATCACTCTCGTTGGCACGATTTTACGCGAGAGAGTGGTCGTGTGTTGTTGGGGAAACCGGAGAACCCGGGGGAAAGAATCCCACTTGTCCCGCTTGGTGACCATTTTACAAACTCACATGCGTCCGGGCTGGGAATCGAACCCGGGTCGCATTGGTGAGAAGCTAGTGCGCTAACCACTGCGCTAACCCGACAACCTAATACGTATAAAGCTATGAAATATTTATATGTGAGCAAAACAAAATAGTATGGTGAACGATGGACATGTAAACAAAATAGCAATCAATAAAACATAAAATGAGCCGTAAACTCCCATTCGTAACAACTCGGCAAGCTCCGGCAAGCTCCGAGATACTGGTCGGTTTTTAGACTATCTGCGCATGCGCGCAGGTAGTCCTAAGACCGCAAAATCCGAAGAACTACTCCTTTTTATGTCGTTTAAACCCATTTTTTGTCTCAATGCGCTCTATGTTTAGCAGAATGACGTCGACACCATAAAAATAAATTAGTTATTTTGCCGTCCGAGTATGAGTTCTTGCTTGCTCGGGTATTTCCGCGCTGTATTTCTGTATCCCGACGTTTTATTTATAGCAGAAAACAACTATTTTTAGATCGCTATACGTATCAGATTGATGTGGGTCAAAAGAATGGAGGCTTTGGTAAGGTAACATAATGATATTCACTCTAAATTTAGAAAGATGTTCCAGAAATTATTACCGACCACAATTTAAGTGTCCCATCGCCTGCAGGGTTTGTTATTATGACCTAGCGTGACCCTGAAACACGCTTAATTGTAATGGTGTGTTTTTGATATTACTTTAATGGGATAAGAAACAAAAATGATTGTCTGAAGGTCAAAATAGTTGCATCTAAGGTTTCGCGTTGCTAGTGCTTCAAATACTATATGATCTGCCTGCTATACAATAATAAAATACTATTCATTCTATGACTTTTAGGGGTATACTTTTCTAATAAGATATTCTTTTTTGCATAAAAGCTTCGTTCCGGTGTATTCTTGGCAAATTTATATATATAGTTTTAGGTATTAGGCGTTCAATTTATATAAGAACACATGCTCTGCTACGACAGTGCTCGAGTCATGCATACTTTTGGTCAAGCAAAGTAGTTCAGATTAAACCTGTAAAACATCCAAAGAGTGCGAAGCAATCATAACAGCACTAGTACTACTTCTACAAAGATACTTACATAAAACATAAATACCATTAGTTCATCAATAAAACTTGAAAAAAACAAAAATCATATTTTCATTCTTAGAACAGACAATTTCAGACAATCTAAATATAGTTTCTACATACATTAACTGACCTATAATCTAAAAATATTTTCTACATACATTAACTGACCACATGTTTGTCCTCACCGCGGGAAAACGACCATATGATAAGCTCTGCATTTTGAAGGGGATGATTGCTAAAGTTGTTCATAAAATAAAAGTATTGCCCTTAAACAATTTAAACGTGTATGTTTATAAAACTTGCCTATCGTATGATATCTAATCAAAGCACCGAAAATACATTAGAAGCGAATGAAAGGCGCATGCACTTTAACCTTAGATACACTGGGGATGGGGATACGTCGACTGAAATGATAAGCTGTGCATTTTGAAAGACTTTTGCCTAAAGTTGTGCATTTTGAAAGGAATTATTGCTGAAGTTGTTTGTAAAAAATGATTTTCCTTAAACAAAACGTGTATGTTCATAAAAGGAAATGATAATATATGATGTATTATACTTTCCTTTTGTATGATATCTAATCAAGCAACGAAACATCTTTAGAAACGACTGAAAGGGGCATGCATTGTAACCTCAAATACATGGGGATGGGGGACTACAATGTACGACGATTGAAGTGACTTTTACATAAACAAAATTACACCAGACGCCATAAAATGGATACAGTTATGTTTGTTTCCTCGCCCAATGTGGACACACGCGCTCTTGGCCCTCAACACAGTTTTTACTTTTATCCATGTATTCAATTTCAATTTAATTCAATTCATTTTATTCAAGTAAATAAAGGCCACCGGCCCAAAATACACAAAATGTACAGAAAACAAACATAGTATAGAAGTTGCAACATACGATTTACACATTTATCATGTCTAACAGATGGTATACATAGATTGTTAACTTCAATATTGTATTATCATTTTCAGTAGACATTAAAGAGTAGAAATCATTTAAACTATTACCAGATGAATACCAGTTAAAAAGATATTGTCTACGAATAATATCGAATTTAGGACATTGAAAGAATGCATGATATTCACAATCAATAACTGTCAAATGTTGATTCAGACAATATATACAAAGTCTCTCATCTTGCAGAGTATTTATATATCTTCCAAGTTCAATATTCAGCTTGAATTCAGCTCATTCACCCATTCCCCTTGTTCAAATCAAATTTGCATCTCTCACATATTTGCCGGCAGATAGTCTTTCAGCGCGTTCGCGCTTTGATTGAATTTCCGATTTCAGTTGAAACACGGACCTTTAAACCGTCGATGGCGCGATAGAGATTGAGGGTAAATTATTATTTCTTATCGTTTCATCGACAGTGCGCAGTTTCCAATCCATGGTGTATAGGTCCGTGGTTGAAATAAGGAACAAAAAATACAAACGGCTAATCGTTAAAACATTTATAAATAAATGATACATATAATAATACTACTATTTAAGGGACTTGAATGCTGTTGTTTTTTATCCTTAAGTTTAAGTACTTTAAATGCTTGTACGTGACAATTTACATACGAAATTTTACATTTATGAAAATCATAAAGCTGTAAGTCAATAAGACCAATTTTCAAAAGATAACATCGAAATGTAAGGTATTCATGATAATAAAATAGTATTTGATAATAAAAATAAGTGCAGCCACTGACCACATGATTTAATTATGTACTTGATTATTTTATATTTATTAAATTTTAAAACATAAAACTAAAAAAGCTTACCTTTAGATAAAACTGCACGCAATGAAAGGCAAAAAAATCGCGATGGCAATGATTCGATACAGAATAATTTCGTCAAACGCAGTGGGCTATATGATCAAAATGGGGCTGATTAATGAAAATGAGGATTTTCGACGGTAGTTTTGACCGAAAGTGTGAAAGGTATTTGACCAAAGTGGGGACGTTTTGACTTATGGACTATTTGTATTGTTGTTGTTTTCTACTAACAAGTTCGTTCTGATCGTGTTTGGTTTGTGATCCTCAATCCAGACAAATAAGGTTTCTCTGGGTTATCCGGTTTCCACCATAACACAAAACCAACTTTAACATAACATGTGCAATGGAGAGTGTTTAAAACAATGTTTTGACAATAAACCAATGTCGCGTATGTTGTTTTGAAAACAACAACAGCAAAAACATGACGAACATACGTGTAAAGTAATATATATGTGACGCAAAAATTTGAAATATCAAAAAGAAAATCACTGGATGTCAATTTTTAACCAATACAGTAATTGCTGATTTTTCGCGGACATCAACAAAAATACCCATTACGCACTTTAGGTACAAATTGTGGTGGTATGTAACCTTTTTGTCCAAAGCGCTCCAAATCGATCCACGGTCTGTTACAAAGCATTTCATTGGTTGAGAAGAAATTGCCGGAAGATTTGAAGGCTTTAATTTTGTAAACCTACGAAAATAAAATACAATTTCAAGCAAATAATGCCACCAATGCGTCCACAGTAAGTAAAATGTGTTGGAGAATCCTTTTAGAAGACAAAGGATTGAATATGAATGATTTTTTGTCTCAATTTTGTTTACCTTCGAGTTTTCAAAATTTCGTGATTTTCGTTTCTGTTTGGCTTAAAAGTTGAAGCAAAATTTCTTTGTTTATTTTTTTTTTACAATACTAAACATTAATCCGTAATTGAAAAGCATGTAATTTTTACAGTAACTGACCACCAGCAACCCGGTTTGCCTTTCTGAAATTTATACTCTGTTAACATTGTTTATTTTGACATTTTCTATAAACAAAGCAGAGCAATTTTTTAAAAACCAGTCTTGAATGAAAATAAATTATATTCCTACAGAAGAGGAAAGACACCCAAGAAGAGGGGAAAGAGTCCCAACAACACAGATGTGGTGGAACCAGTGGAGGTAAATTCCGTAATTTTGATTAACTACCATCTAGTCTAAAATATTAGACGTGTTATACGGGATTCTTCCAATCCCTAACGTCTAAACGGGAATGTGCAAAAAACGGGGGTGTTTTAAAAATATTGAAATTGTTTTAAGTGAAGTATTTTATGGTTGAAATTGATCATAAAGAGTTATATTCATATTTTACCATGTAAGTGAAATGCTATTTTGCACTAAACAAGCATTTAATGCATTAAAACAAGTTGTTTACCTTTCCAATAAAACGAAAGTTGAGTGACACAGAAAACAATTATGCGAAGGGGAACAACTCGATACAATCGTAATAACTCGGCCTCCTCCGACAAAGCTTCGAGATAGACCTCGTTGTACAATCGTAACAACTCGGCCATGGCCGAAATGTTCCGAGCAATTTAAAACTGTGCCCTGAAGCCTTGCAGGTGCCCTTCATGTATATATCGTTATGTTTTGACAGAATGAAATGAAGAAAAGCCGTCAAACTCATAGTTATAAGTTGGATATTTATTTTTTGTGTACAGAACTAATATAAAATAACATTATCTGGTAATATTTCTTGTTTTTATGATATTTTATAGACGCTATATGCTTTAACCCGGAATCCTGATCGGAACAACTACCCACTTTTGATACTAAACAATTTGTACGTGAAGGATTTGCCATATCAAAAAAAAAAAAATCCGTCAACGTACAATTATTTGGACTAACTACCATCATGTGGTATTATTCTGATCATATTTTGTTAATGTATGGCATTTTATAATTAGAAGATTGGAATTCACAAAAAATGGCACTAATAGGCTGAATGCACATGGTCAGGATTCGAATTTAGACTCGCATACTCGCAAAATGCAAGTGACATTTGCAAATTGCGAGTGACTTTTTTTCAAGCTCGCAACATTCTGCGAGTTGCTTTTTCTAGACCACAAAATGTTAAAAGGAAAGTAGAATAAACATGAACTTAACTCCGCTACGTAGTTGAGTGTAAACAGCTTATAAGTGGCATGTTTACACTACCAGTAGTAGACAGTACGGAGTCACGCTCTAGTAAGTTTTCAAAAATAGAACAAATACGGAAAAGGCCGAGTTTTATCTCCAATCTTTCTGGGATGCTCCGAGGCGTGCATAATACAAAGTGAATACAAATGACGTAATCAGCCAGCTCAATCATTGGCTAAATTTAGCGCTTTCGCGCACTATATGTAAACCCCATCAACCTTGGAATATATTTACGCCCAACTGTCAAAGTGAATAGACTTTGTCGATCGATATATTTCAAGGTCCAAAGCATCCATGCTACATTTACTGTTGCTTTTATTTATTTTAAATTTATAATGTTATTGTTTTTAATACTTATAGACTTAATGAAATCTGTAGCGTGCTTGCCGAATGGGTATATATGGGTATTACTCGATGGCGAGAGTAAATATACAAAGAGAACAATGTCCCCTCCCCCCCCAAAGAATAAGCCATCAACAAGTTCTAGTAGTCGAGTCACTAAAGATTGATGCTTTTTAATATTCATAATATGTCTTTATTTCTACTACAATTAGACAATATTATAAGGGAATAAAGCAGATCATAAAAATGCAAGTTGATTTTTCATTTTGCGAGTTGCCTAAAAAAGCACTCGCGAAATTTTGCGAGTGCTCTTCAAAGTTATATTCGAACCCTGATGGTCACACTTTTATTTCATGTGAACTTGGAAGTCTGAAGATTTCTTTTAATGATAAAATATCATTGCGTTAACTATCATTTAAATGTGATAGAAAAGGCTCAAAACAAAACGATGTTGATAAGGTGTGAGTTGCATTGGCTTTTGGTGAAATTCACCTTATTTATAAATAAAAATGATGTATGTCATGTTTCCACAAATGAAGCAATAAAATTTACCATTTACTTGCAGGTATATTGCAGAGTTAGACCTCTGGATAATCCCTCTGGCAATGTATGCCTCAAAGTGGTCAACCCTGAGGCAGTCAATCTAATCTCAACTGAGGTATGTAGTTATCGTCTTCATCTTGGCTGCAATAACTTCCGGTAGGACTCTTCACCAGTATATGTCATCAAATATATGTAGTTATCCAAATAAATGGAATCTGCCAACAGTGTTTATTCAACCATGTTCAGGTTATGGAATGGGGTGGTGCCTTTGTGACAGGAATTAATGTGTATTTTTTTCTCAAATTGAGAGCTCTAACATTGCCTATAAATGAACAAGAATGCTTTTAATGATAGACAGAAAAGATGAAGAAAGGGGGGATTTAATTTTTTTTATTAAGAATACACAAACTTTTCCGCACGGAAATCTTTTAGGTCCATTTTTCCCCCCCAAAAATGTTTTAGCAGGGTAAAGACAGCCTCAGCCTCCAATAACTCTTCAGCCCAAACCCTATGATTGGTTTTATGTCATAAGTTTGTTTGCAATGCAACAATGGTCAAACAGTTTCCTCTGCAGCTTCTTAACATTTTCTCGGATAAGTGTCTGGCTTTCAAACATTGCATTGGATTATACTTGTCAATGTTATTGTATTATTTCAGAGTTCCCTGGCATTTGCCCGTACTGGTCAACTTAAAGAAGTTCAGTACAAATTCCAACAAGTTTTTGATGAAGTTACTTCACAAAAAACAATCTTTGACCATGTTGCCCTACCACTTGTGGACGATCTGGTGCATGGAAAGAATGGTAAATTTTCGTTTTTCCTTACATAATTCAGTGCTCTTGGCAGCTAGGCCTTAGGCCAAAAAAATGGTTTGGTTTGGGTTACATCTTTTTAAAAAACCAAAAAAGGCATGGTAAGTAGGCTTTTTATTTTTTTATTAGGCTTTATTTTAGAATTGATTTTCGTCATTGGAGAATGTGTTAAAGCAATCTTCTGTATAAAGCGTTCAAGGTTTTAAACTTCATAATAAAACACATTTATTTATTTTTATATTTATTTTAGTTTTTCTTTTCTATTTTTAACCAAATGACTATAAAAACAGTAGGGTCAGCACCCTAGGTGGTAGGTAGGTTTGGATCACCAGAACCAAATGTTTTTCTTTTTAGGCCTGAATAGCATATTTAGCTAGGTTCTTTTCTCAAAATTATTTCATTTCTGCTTCTTTCAGACATATTATAAACATAAGGCATTTAATAATCCAGATTGACACCTAAGAGTCAAAAAGATGAGATGAAGAATTTGCTCTAAAATGATTTCAATTCCTTTCCTTCCAGGCCTATTGTTCACATATGGAATCACATCATCTGGAAAGACCTACACTATGACAGGAACTCCCCAGGATCAAGGCATCCTGCCAAGATGCCTGGATGTGCTCTTTAACACCATTGGAGGATTTCAGAGCAAGAAATATGTGAGTTTGTGTTGTTAAATGTTACAGGGTGTATACACATATACAACTATGATGCCGAAATTACTGGTCATTGTGTAGTCAGTATTTCATATTTTTTAATCTATGCATTTCTCAACTGATCAGATCATAAAATTTATCAAAATTAAAAATGCTGAATGGGGAAAAGTTCTTTTTAAGTTCACATGGTCCTCAAATAGACACGTTTAATAGGAGATTTGCAGTATATCACATAACCAGAGCTACAGATAACATTTTACTTAAGGTGTCTTGTTTGTCCATATTATGTAAAAAAAAAAAATAGGTGTAATGTACACCTTGGTTTCATTCAATAAAATGTTATGGCGATTGTTAGTCTACTTGCAAATGGAAGTGTGAACAAGTTTACATACATTGAGCTAGGCTTGATCCTAAATTTATGCAGATATTAATCCATAACTAAACTTATGACAGCGCTATCTCCCTTTTCAAAATATAAAATCAATGCTCGTCAAGGGAATCACTGCGTAGGAGTTGAAGTGATTCTACAAACGTTAAGCAGCAATCTTTGAAATGGTCAAATTGGTTGTTACCGAAACAGTTGTAAGTTTATCATACTTATGGTACAACACCCTTATAACAATTGGTACCCATTTATATTAACAGGCATTTGATTATGCAATTGGAGTATGTTTAAGCATTTTTACTCTAATAACAACCCATATCTGTATCTCTGATAACATTTCTGATAACATTTGATACTTCGCAAACAGGTAATATATTGTGCACTGTGCAACATTATATTTGTTATGTATTGTTTTTTTCTACAAGCTGAAAAAACGTTCACTTAATGTTTATTTACTAGGTGTTCAAGCCGGACAGGATGAATGGTTTTGATGTACAGACGGAGGCTGATGCTATGATGGAAAGGCAACGCAGAGACATACTGCCAGCCCTTACACCAAAGACCCCTGGTTCTGGTAGACAAAAGTGAGTTTTAGCTTTGCTTGAATTGGTAAAATAAGGATTTGATGTAAGTTACTCTGCCAGCTCTTACACCAAAGACGGCAGGTTTTGGCAGACAAAAGTGTGCCCTATTACAGATGGTATTTATATATTTCTTGATAATTATATACTGAAGGCAAATTAATTGGGGAAATGGCCAATATTCGGTAGTAAAAGCAACAATCTTGAAATCAAACAAGTTAATATCAAACACTTAAGTTTAGTTATTTGATATTTTTTAAGGGTTACTGGCCATCTTGCATACCCGACATGTGTATTGATCAGATTTTGAACAAGATATATCTGATAATTTTGCAGGAAAGAGTTTGAGTTTGTGCGTGACACGGGGCGTTTAGCAGACCCGACATGTGTGTCAGATATTGATGAAGACAACACATATGCGGTGTTCGTGTCGTACATAGAAATCTACAACAACTATGTCTATGATCTGTTGGAAGAACTTCCCTATGACAACATCACCGGATACAAGTATGTCTTAAACTTTAATATTTAAATTTGCCTAGTCCTTTGGATAGATGAAACTTGATATTAATATTGTATAACAAGGAAGGAGTTATCAGTGATTTTTTTTGGTGCAATTTACTGTCTTCTAAAGGCTGTTTCCCCTTGTTTCCCTTTGCGAAAAAATGTCCTTTTTTCCCAAAATTTTATATTTTTTCTGATTAATGATAATGTAGATAATGTTAATGAAGAAAAAAGCAATGAATTTCTTGAAATATAAACAAAATCTTTACTATACTTTATACTCTTTTACAGCATAATGTATGCATAAAAAAGTTACAACATGTATATTTACCATTATATAAGCCAGTTTGGTCTGATTTTGTATTTTTCCCAATGTCAACTCTTGTTCCCAATTTGCAACGCACAGGCGGTAAAAATAATTCCATAAAAAATCACTGGTTATGACGTCATTGCTCAATAAAAACAATGACTCTGATTGGATCAGCGTGATGTCAATTAACCAACGTAACAAAAAAACGGCTATTCTTTTATACAAACATTTGTCAGTAACGTTTCTTTCAGAACAAATACTAAATTGCTGAAGTTACTGCTTATTTTTATTTGTAATCAATAAGAGACAGTGGTCTAGTGATAAAGGTGTCCTACTCTCAGCCAAGAGGTTGTGGGATCGATCCCACCAGGGGTACTTTCTCATGGCCTCTCATAATGGACACCAGTAATGGTTTCTGCAAAGAAATCAGACTTAATTGTGATTCTATAAGTTGTCAGCTTTCGTCACAATCAAGCTTAAAGCAATGAGCAGGCATTGAAATTATACTTTTCTACAGACAAACTTGAATCCTTATACCTATGCTTGGCATCACATTGTTCAACAAGCCTTGCTGTATAAAATCCAGAATTCAAGCAAGCCCTGAAATCATTTAGCTTGCAGGCATGTGCTAATTTCGACCACTGAATTAGAATAAACAGTTCAAGACTAAACTGCAAAATCTTCAACTTGAATTTACAGGCCACCACAATCCAAGATTCTCCGTAACGACTCCTATGAAAACATGTATGTGATGAGTTGTACAGAAGTTGAGGTGAAGAGTCCGGAGGAGGCATTTGAGGTCCTCTTTAAAGGTAGGAGATATAGAGGATAATTGTTTATTTCAGTGTAAGATCATAATATATTACATGGAGTGAGCACCAAAATTTATGTTTCATGTGTAAAACTCAGTTTTGTTGGTGTTCACAAGGTGAAATATATAATATTGCTATCTTACACCGAAAACAATATTTTTTATTTTTCTTTTATGCATAAAATTGGGTTTAAAAGTCATTCATATATACACTTTTTTCAACAAACTTGCAAATTATAGTTGTATGTTATGTTATTTATGAAATCATTTAAAGTTTTTATATCATATGACCAATTTGATTCTTAAATTAGGAGGGTGACTGAAGTTAGTAAATGACTTAAGGTGGTTAAAAAATACCAGTCCTGATTATATTTCAGGTCAGAAGAGACGAAAGGTTGCCCACACGTGTCTGAATGCTGAGTCGAGTAGAAGCCACAGTATATTTAACATCAGACTGGTTCAGGCCCCGCTTGATTCCTGTGGACAAGAGGTTATCCAGGTATAAAAGGAAACATTCAACTAATTTTTTTTACATGCTTTCCAATGGTTAATAGAAATTTATCAGTGAAATAAAACTTTATTTAAAAATTTCACTGTTTCAAATAGTGAAAATATCAATTTGGTATTTTCCGGTTTTTAGTTTTTATCCAATCTCACATCCAAATCAAACTCCAGCCTGCACAGGTCTAGGACACAATTTTAACTTGAACAAACAATTAACCTGTTATCTCTTCCATGAAGAAATTAGACTTGCAGGCCATTTACAAAATATTTTGTTTGAGTTTGTTTGAAGTGACTAGATTTTTTATAGATTGATTTTTGATGAATTAAAGAAAATGAGCTAAAACCATCAAGTGTTGTTTCCTTTAATGGAATTGTTAAATATCTGTTTTGTGATTTAATGCTTCCGAATTTGTTTTTTCCAGGATAGTGACAAGATCTGTGTCAGTCAGCTTTCGCTCGTGGATCTGGCTGGTAGTGAACGGACAAATAGGACTAAGAACCAGGGCGACCGACTGAAAGAAGCCAGTAAGTTAGCTGATATATAGTACCTGTGTGTTTTGGAATTGTTTTGAATTCTCATGGGGGGGTACAAGGGATAGAAAAACCAGGGGGACAAGCTGATTAAAGATAGTCAATAAGCTGTGTGTGTTTGGTTGGGGAATTTTCATGGGGGGGGGAATGTTTACAAGGGATAGAAAGTAATCTTGTCTCATCTCTGAGTCAGTTTTTTACTTAGGTAAAGCACTCTTAGAACTGCCCTTCTGCCCTCATGGAGACCAGAATGTGCACCCTCCTGCCTTAATGGAATAATATGCTTAAGATCATCAAATACTTCTCTTGTTCTGATTAAAACTTGAAACGTGATTATGGTTTTCTTGAACTTGAAACCTAATATTACTTCCAAAAATACACAATTTTCTATGAAATTCATAATGCTTTAATTATTCACTTACCAATACAATGCGCCCTTTTGCTTTGCCCCTCAGCTAGAATGTCCCCTAATTATATGAAACATCCTATGTTAAAAAGATCAGAAATTTAGAACCTTAATATCCAGTGTGTTTTTTTTACCTCTAAGGGAATGGTGGCTGGCCCTTTCTTAGGGGAAAAATAGTTTTGCTTCAGCAAAAAAAGTGGAAGAATACTAACATGATTTCATAAAATGTTCAACTTGTTGTCAAACCTTTTATTGAAAATAATTATTGATATATTCACGAATGGCACTAAGTTGCTACATTTGGTAAATGTTAAGAGCTCAATGCTACTCAAAAAAATTGAAGGGGATTTTTTTTACCAGGGTAGTGGAGAAATCTATGTAATCAGAAGGGGGGTATAGGGTCGAATTTTAACTCCGAAAGAGGCCGAAAAAGCACTGATATCATGGTTAACTATTCACTTCAGGTAACATCAATCAGACACTGATGGCGCTCCGTAACTGTCTGGAGCTGCTCAGGGAAAACCAGAAATCTCCGGGAAATCCCCGCATGGTGCCATACCGCGATTCCAAGCTGACCCACTTGTTTAAGAACTACTTTGACGGGGATGGTAGAGTCCGCATGGTCATCTGTGTTAACCCCAAGGCGGAGGAATACGACGAGACCGTGGTAGGTGGAAACTCCTGTGGTCCAGAAATTGTAAGGCCTTTGGGTTTGGATTATGAACTAATCCGATCCTATCTACAAAATAGGCGCTGACGTTTTTATTGTCTGTCTGTGCAAAAGCAATAATATTAAGTGTAAATATAAGAGATTATTCTCTTTTCAGGTACTGAGATAGTTTTATCTCCCTTTTCAGATAATTATATCTCCCTTTTCAGATATTTTTATCTCCCCTTTTCAAACAGTTTTATCTCCCTTTTCTGATAATTGAGTCTCCTTTATCAGACAGTTTTATCTCTTTTTAAGACAGTTTAATCTCCCTTTTCTAAAAGTTTAATCTCCTTTTCAGCATGTGATGAAGTTTGCTGAGATATCTCAAGAGATCATGGTTCAGCGATCACAGCAAGTTAAGTTCGACCTCGGCTTTACACCAGGACGCCGTCGCCTTGGAGAGAAGATACGAGAGGAGCAACTAAGAGAGGCGGAGAAGATAAAGATTGAACAAGGTGATTATCTCCCTTTCAAGGTTTATTAAGTTATAGACAAAAAAAAAATAACTTGAACATTTAAAACTTGTACAGATATGTTAATTTGTGATTTTCTTTTTCAAGCCAATTTTTTTCAATTGCCTTTGGAAATATCAGGTATGTTTAAAACATCTGGGGTTATAACTTGTATAGGCCGTATTTTGGGACTTTCTGGACATATAATACATCTATGTCTGCTAATCAAAACCCTTGGATCTACCAGATCAAGTCACTCCACCAGGGCCATACATGGTCTGCAATCTTGAATCTTGGATTTCCCAATCATAAGATGGTAGAGTATACGCATTCTGTGACACTCCTCGGCGGAATTGGTCAACTTCAGTGACACTATTTTATGCTTATTTTTCCATACTAGCAGATATAGTCACTCCACCAGGGCCCTGCATGGTCAATGATCTAGGACCTGAATTTCCCAATCTAACAATGGTAGACTATACAGTTTCTGTGACACTCCTTGGGGGAATTGATCAACTTCAGTGACACTTTTTTATGCTTATTTTTCCTTACTTGCAGATCTAGTACCTCCACTAGGGCCATACATGGTCTAAGATCACATGGACCTGAATTTCCCAATCTTAAGATGGTAGACTTTACGCATTCTGTGACACTCTGAGGGAGAATTTATCAATTTCAGTGACAAAAATTTATAGTTGATTTACTTACTTGGATTTGCATAAAAAGTCACTCCATCAGAGCCCTGCATGGTCTACGATCTTGGCTCCAAATTTCCCAATCTTAGATAGTGAACTATACACATTGTGACAATCCTGGCTGAATAGATCAATTTCAGTGACACAAATTTTTACATAATTTTCCTTTCTTGCAGATGTAGTCACTCCACCAAGCACCTGCATGGTCTACGATCTATGGCCTGAATTTCCCTACCAACAGATGAAGGATTATACAGATTCTGTGACTCTCCTGGGGGGAATTGATCAATTTCAGTGACATAAATTTATACTTTATTTCCCTTACTTGCAGACATAGTCCCTCCACCAGGGCACCTGCATGGTCTACGATCATGGCCCTGAATTTCCCAACCTGCAGATGGTGGACTATACAGATTCTGTGACTATCCTGGGGGGAATTAATCAATTTCAGTGACATAAATTTATAGTTTATTTTTCATATTTGCAGATATAGTCCCTCCTCCAGGGCCTTGCATGGTCTACGATCTTGGCCCTGAATTTCCCAACCTGCAGATGGTGGACTATACAGATTCTGTGACTATCCTGGGGGGAATTAATCAATTTCAGTGACATAAATTTATACTTTATTTCCCTTACTTGCAGATATAGTCCCTCCACCAGGGCCCTGCATGGTCTACGATCTCGGACCTGAATTTCCCAACCTGCAGATGGTGGACTATACAGATTCTGTGACTCTCCTGGGGGGAATTAATCAATTTCAGTGACATAAATTTATAGTTTATTTTTCATACTTGCAGATATAGTTCCTCCTCCAGGGCCTTGCATGGTCTACGATCTTGGCCCTGAATTTCCCAACCTGCAGATGGTGGACTATACAGATTCTGTGACTATCCTGGGGGGAATTAATCAATTTCAGTGACATAAATTTATAGTTTATTTCCCTTACTTGCAGATATAGTCCCTCCACCAGGGCCCTGCATGGTCTACGATCTCGGACCTGAAATTCCCAATCTTAAGATGGTGGACTGTACGCATTCTGTGATACTCCTGGGGGGAATTGATCAATTTCAGTGACATAAATTTATACTTTATTTCCCTTACTTGCAGATATAGTCCCTCCACCAGGGCCCTGCATGGTCTACGATCTCGGACCTGAATTTCCCAGCCTGCAGATGGTGGACTATACAGATTCTGTGACTCTCCTGGGGGGGAATTGATCAATTTCAGTGACTCAAATTAATACTTGATTTCCCTTACTTGCAGATATAGTCCCTCCACCAGGGCCTTGTATGGTCTACGATCTCGGACCTCAATTTCCCAACCTGCAGATGGTGGACTATACAGATTCTGTGACTCTCCTGGGGGGGAATTGATCAATTTCAGTGACATAAATTAATACTTTATTTCCCTTACTTGCAGATATAGTCCCTCCACCAGGGCCCTGCATGGTTTACGATCTCGGACCTCAATTTCCCAACATGCAGATGGTGGACTATACAGATTCTGTGACTCTCCTGGGGGGAATTGATCAATTTCAGTGACATAAATTTATACTTTATTTCCCTTACTTGCAGATATAGTCCCTCCTCCAGGGCCATGCATGGTCTACGATCTTGGCCCTGAATTTCCCAACCTGCAGATGGTGGACTATACAGATTCTGTGACTCTCCTGGGGGAATTGATCAATTTCAGTGACATAAATTTATACTTTATTTCCCTTACTTGCAGATATAGTCCCTCCTCCAGGGCCATGCATGGTCTACGATCTCGGACCTGAATTTCCCAACCTGCAGATGGTGGACTATACAGATTCTGTGACTCTCCTGGGGGAATTGATCAATTTCAGTGACATAAATTTATACTTTATTGCCCTTACTTGCAGATATAGTCCCTCCTCCAGGGCCCTGCATGGTCTACGATCTCGGACCTGAATTTCCCAACCTGCAGATGGTGGACTATACAGATTCTGCGACTCTTATTAATCTCATCGCTTTCCTAGCAGAACGAGACAGCAAGAGGCAGGCACTAGCTGCTGACTTTGAAACAAAATGTGAGTTACATGTAGAGGATAATTGTTTTAGTGTAAAATTACAATTTATTTCCTGCTTTCCGGTGGTTTATTGATGTATAATGGTTGATTTTATCTCGATAAACCGACCGTTTGAAACAATGAGTTTATTGAAAAATAATTTCACTGTTTTTTAGATTTAAACTATTTATTGTAGAAAAATTAATGGTAACATAAATACATACAATTCCGGTATAAAAATGGATTCACTTCATATAATTTCATTTCCAGCTTGACAGCATTTGTTTGAAATTTTGTCACTTGATTGCTTGGATGATAACATTTGCATTCATAAATTTTGTCACTTGATTGCTTGAATGATAACATTTGCATTCATATAACATGCAACCTTTTGTGACCTCTTATGCATATGTAAAACACAATGAAAAAAATTATGCATATGTAAAACACAATGAAAAATATTTTTTTGATTGACTCGAAAATTAGTACGATCAAAAAAATATTACCACAAAAAATAAAGTAATGAAAATCTAAAAAATATAAAACAAAGATGGATTCTTATTTTTTGAATAAGAAATGTTCTTTAAATGGCCTCGCTTATGTTTTGGCACAATTTTGTTTTCCCAGTTATGAATATGATAACTCTTATTTTATTATTATTTTACTCTTTAATACCAAAACTGCAGAAAACAATACAATAAAAGTATATAAAAAAGTTCTGGTTTTAGTAGGTGGGAACCCAAGTCAGTACAGACAAGTAAAAATGATATGACTGACAACAAAACCTTACGCCCACAAGGACTTGTACACAAACACTCAACCGTTAAGCCATTTGTTGAATTGCTTTTCTAACGCTATTCAAACGTGGAATTCAAATACAATATCTCAGCATATATCAACATTTGTGCTCAAGACGTTGTTTTCTTAGTTTTCACACTCGTAATGAATTGCCTCACTTCATTCTTCTTTCAAAAAAAGAGTGCATTTAATAAAACCATGAGCGAGTCCCTTTTAATGATAAGCAGAGCGATGCACACTTTCCGTAATGAAATCCTTTTATCATTACTGATTACATTCTATTTAAAATACCCAGGGAGCAATTTCCGGGGCCGTTTAGTGGGATTCGAGCGTGACTATGAACAACTTCAAGAGCGTAATGAGGAACTTGAAAACCAGATGAAACGTCAGGGGTCGTCTTCCACTAAATTTGAATCACGTTGCCGATCCCTGGAGGCAAGATTGGCGGATGTGCAAGCACAGCTAGATGACGCACACAGGATGAGGCGGGAATATGAGGCTAAGGTATACTATAAAATGTTTGAAGTTACAAAACACTACCAAGTTTGGTATGATTGACATGTCAGTGAAATATTTAAATTTACATGAAATTATTTTCCAATGAGTCTAGATGAAAAAAAGAACATGGCTAAGGTTATGTCTTGTTAAAAAAAACAGGAAGGGTAGGTTAGGATATTATAAGGCTTTATGTTCGCACTCCATAGCCATCATTGGGTAATAAAAAGTAATAGTCAGTATGAAGCTTTATAAACTACTACTCATACCCAGTTGGCGCGAATAGCTTGACTTGATTATCTTGTTGGCTCGAACTGGATGTAAAGGACTGATTTCTTTATACTGAAGGTAATAAATTCCGCTAGGCTCGATTTTTACAAGGCTCGAGGTATTTCACTGGTCCTTGGGAGTTCCAGCCAACGGGGTCGACTATCTATATTTAAACAAAAAGCTTTTTTTACAGACCGACTAGAAAGCATTTGGGTTGTAGCCTATTTCAGAGGTAGGATTGGGTAACCAGAACAATTTAAAATAGCCCTGAAAAATGAATAAATGTAAACTAACCAATAATTACAAACATTATGATTTTTCCAGCTTGGTGACAAAGATCTGAAGTTATTACAAGAAAAACATGAGAAGGAAAGACTGCGAGATAATTTTAAACAACGACTAGAAATGAACAACATTCACTGGGAAGACAACTTGGTACGTGAACCCTTAAATGTGTAGTTGAATGATGGAGGTGGTGGTGGTGGTGGAGGTGGTGGTGTTGATGATGATGATGGTGGTGGTGGTTCAATGATGGTGATGATGTTGATGGTGGTGGTGGTGGTGGTGATGTCTTAAGCCCTTCGTCCAATATCTGTGGTACACTTAAATGCTTCGCTTCATTGAGTAAAGTGGCAAAATAAGCTGATAAATATTGTTTTCATACTTGATAAATGAGGCAGTTTCATTGGTGCTAAATTGAGACCTCTTTGGAAGCTAAGCCTTGGATGAAATTATGTTGTTATGTTTTTTTCTATATTGAGTAACAAAACCCAGTATGACATCATGGGAATCATCCAAGGAAAAGAAATTTCAGATACGGACATACAGGAAGAAGTGTTTTTACTCCTATGTTAGTTGTCTGGCACTTTTCGGTCTTAGCCATTGTCAGATGCTCCGATACGCTATTGCATATGTAAACCCATTGTTTTAAAGACCTCACATTAATAATGCATTGTATTCCATATTCATAATGCTTTCAGGACAAAGAAAAGCGTAAGATTGAGCAGCAGCTTGGTGCTCAGTTAGAAGAGAAGGAAAAAAGGTTTAACATGATGAAGGAAGTCCTGGAGACAGACACCCCAACGGCCAGACCTAGGACATTTAAGACTCCCGCCCCAGCCCCAAAGACACGGACATACACAACGCCTGGTAAGTAAGGGTTAAATCTCCCACTCCAGCCCCCACGACATGGACATACACGACGCCTGGTATGTGATGGTTTAGACTCCCGCCCCAGAGAAGCGGACATACACGACGCCTGGTAAGTGATGGTTTAGACTCCCGCCCCAGAGAAGCGGACATACACGACGCCTGGTAAGTGATGGTTTAGACTCCCGCCCCAGAGAAGCGGACATACACGACGCCTGGTAAGTGATGGTTTAGACTCTCGCCCCAGAGAAGCGGACATGCACGACGCCTGGTAAGTGATGGTTTAGACTCCCGCCCCAGAGAAGCGGACATACACGAAGCCTGGTCATATATATGTCATCATATGCTCGTAGCTTTTGTGTCTTCTGAAAAGCTTTAAAGGGACTAGACACCAGATGATACAATTGCAAAAGAAAAAGAAAATTGTCAAAAACTTACATAATATTGATATAGTTGTGTATAACGCATTGAATCTTACTTATTGAAGTATCACATCGCTTACGACACATACATCTTTCGCAGTTTTTGTGCATATTTCCAATTTTAAATTTACTAAGGTTGTCTTCCACATAAATCTCAGTAAGTTTAAAAATAGCATTGGTATAATTATCTGTACTCAAAAACTAATATGACTAAAACTGTGAAACCATTATGCACTATTTTAAATGGGAAAACACAGATGAGACAGCAACACAAATGTTGCGTTTATTATTTTAACCATGAAAAGTGACTTATCATTGGCCTCCTAATAGCTCACATTAAAAGTTCTATACTTGTTTTGAGGAAATACTGTATTTGCCGATTTTTAGACTATTTGGTGTGTGGTCCCTTTAAATCAAATTATTTATTCTTTAAATTTTAGGGATGATTCAGTCTGCCAGGTCTGAAAGTGACGTCTCCAGTGTGGGGCTCCCCACCCCTCGTAGCAGAACAAACACCGTGTCTACTGTGAAGCCCTGGGGTTATGGAGGGGGTAAGAGTGCTACCAAGAGACCCCCACCCAAGACCCCAGTGGCCACACCAAGAGCTGTAAGTATAGATGTTGGTTTATTACAGAAAAATGTATGTGACATTAAAAAAGACTGATTTCATTGACAGCTATGCAGCTGACTAGTTGGGAATCGGTTCCAACTTGATTATGGATAATTGGATCCACTCAAGTGACTGATATTGTTAGTACAATCAGTTTGAGACAATATCTGAATTATAGTTTTATTCTTTTACAATGACTGGTAATCCTTAACTATGCTTATGTTATGTGCATGTTCGAAGTTATTTAGTGTCTTACTGCTTTCGGCCGTATTGTTGACTGAACACTTCTGAATGTATAAATGAACCCAAAGGAGAAAATTGGCAGAAATTAACCGAACACAAGTAATGAGAGAAAAGAAAAAAACAACCCCCTGGTTGAATTGACGATCAATTATGAATAAATACAATTGATCGTTGCCCATTTCAGGCCCAAACAATTAATTTTCAATTAAACTTGTATGGCTTTCAACGGGGGTTCTAAACTTCAGCTTAAGTCCAGAAATCAGGATTGAAAACTCCAGACAAATTGCATAAAATAAAGAACCTTAAAACGAATATTCATAAATGACTATGCAACCAAATTTTAGACAATCATGTGAATATTTAATTGATTTTGATAACAAAATCAAACATTTATTAAAGTGGCTGGACCGATTATTTCCGATAATCGATAATGATTTCTGTACCGATTTTCAATCTCGACTTCAGATACCGCAGTACAGTTTGAGACACCGACGTTCCAGGTCGAACAACGAGACCTGGCTGGACCATCGACCACAGGGAAGTCTGGATCTGGGTGAGTCTTCAAGATCTGTTACAGTTTCATTTAATAAGGAATCCTACCAAAAAATATTTGAATTTTGGTTAATTATAATATAAGTCAAATCTCATTCTCAACTCATTTTATCATATAACATCTAAAGTTATTTAAATTCATAAATGTTTTTACACCTTATAGGAGCACATTCTTTTATAGAATATGTTGATTAAAACCCTTGGAATAATTTTCAACAGCCAAAAAAATCCATTATTTTTTAACAATTACTGGAAGTATATTTTTTGCTCTAGAATTATTTTCTCTTTTAAATATTGCCAATTTTTTTTTTATCAAAACATGTTTTCAAAAAGTATAAAAACAATCAAGCTTATGAATCGTACTTTGCTTTTATACATGTGGTAAAATGTGTTGAACCTGAGATTGAGATTTAAGTATATTCGTTATACTTGGGCATGTTCTTAAGGGAATGCACATTGATAGAATATTCAAAGAGTTATGTCCCTTTTCAGACACAGTGTTACAGCCCACTTTGAAAAAGAAGAAATCAGTCTCAAAGCTGGAACAGAAGGACACAAAGACAGCCACAAAATACATGTTGACCCACCAAGATGTTGGCTCCGATGGCGAATTTCAGACCAAATACTTCAAGGTAGTGCAATAATATATTCAACTTATGTAATCATGTAAGGAAGTTTTACATGATGCACTAAACTCCCAAATTTTTAATATCTTCAACAAATATTCACTAAATTTCTTACATCTCAACACTGAAATCCCCCATATTTTACATTTAAACACTAAAACAATGCTAAAACAACCACTTTTTAACATCTTAACACTAAATTCCTTAATATCTTACATCTACACACTAAATCTCTCTTATCCTAAAATGTTCATTCTAAAATCCCCAATTTCTAACATCTCAATAATCTTAATTCCCCAATTTCATATCGAGTGGTGAAAGCGAAAAGGTTCTATCTGTTTCTTTATTTAATGTCACTTAGAACCTTTTCGCATTCAGCCCTTGATATATCTATTAACTAAAATTTCCAATTTCTAATATCTACACACTAAAACTCCCAATTGTTCACAGCTACACATCAAAACCCTAATAACAAAGGAATAGGTCATTTTCCCAAAGTAATCAAAAATGCCATGTAATGAATCATTTCATGATAATCTTTTAAAAAAGTAAAATATCAAGCCTAACAATACTGTTAATTAAAGTAACTATTGTGTACTAAATGTTTTCAGGAATACATTTGGAAAGTGAGAAAAAACTGTTATTTTATTGAACAAGCGATAAGGTTCAATCATTTGCATGCAAAAGTTTGTTTTGAAAGTTATTTGTATATTTCCTGATTTTTTTTGTCTTCATCAGTCTGTTTGAATGTGAGGTTTTATGATCTATTAAATTTGAGTTTCTTATGAAAGATTTACATGATAATACAATTAAATAGAAAAGTTGAAGTCTCAATTTATATTTAATTTAAGTAGCAATGCCAATCTGAGGTTTTATGATCTATTAAATTTGAGTTTTCCCATGAAAGGTTTGCCAATGGCAAGGGCACAGACTGATTAATGCATGAACTTTGAGAACATTTAAAGCTGCACTCTCACAGATTTACGTTTTTGACATTTTTTTTATTTTTTGTCTTTGAAAGCCATGAAAGGTTATCTGCAAACCAATGATATAAGACTGCTGACAAAAAATCAGATCGCAGATTTTCATATTTCCGTTCGAAAATTAATGTTTTATGGCTTAAACTGTTACTAACGGTTTACGAAAAATGGCAATCTATATTTTAAGATAAAAACAAACCTGTCTTGTTTGCTTATAAAATCACACCATTCAGTATGAAGATGGTTTTTCCCTCTCTAAATATAGACATTCCATAGACTGGTTTAAATAATGATTGAAAGGCTATATGAAATGCGCCGAAATTCGGTAAACAGTCTACGTGGTCTTTAACTGCTTGGCCATCTTCAGCAAGTTTAAAATGAGTGTTTATCGATGATATTCGGATATTTGACATCACGTTTGAATAAAGCGTAATGAAGATTTTATGCTCTATTAATTGATGCAGGGATGTGATTTGTCCGCGGATTCGCGGAAATCCGCGGATCTAATGACCCCCCCCCCCCCCCCCCCCCCCAAAAAAAAAAAAAAAAAAAAAAAATATATATATATATATATTTATATAAAAAATTTTTTTTTTAGCTGATTAAAAAAGTTACTAGAGTGCTTTTGGTTGTTAGAGTTGATATCCCAGTTTGCTTTAAATTTAAAGTCAGAAGAACCCTCAAAAGAGCTTCTAAAAAGCCAGTTTTTCTTCTAAGGCAGTGTGCTTTTGACATCAAAATTGCCATAAGAACCCATGGCCGAAATGGTTTCAGGATACTTACTTTTTCTGGTAGTCTGATGTACTATTTACTTAAAATTTCTTGTAGTCCGACCATAAAGCTGGTTGTCATCGAACTACCCTTAGTGTCAAACCCTGCGTTATCTCTGTTTCCTTTGCTACAGGGGGATGTTTTGCCTACCGCTGGCGGGGGCACGCAGGTCGTATTCAACGATGTTGAGGTTCACAAACAGCGCGAACCCGGGACACGTAAACGTCGCTCCAGTTGCCCACAGCCTTCAGACTTTGATGGTGAATGGACGGACCCTGAGGAACGATGTGCAATCGCAATTGAGGGGCACAGAAGAAAGTAAGCACAATATGTAATAGTTTTGCAAAAAGACCTTGTTTTAGCTCGTTTATTTAAAGGTATATTCATGGTCTCGATGTTGTCAGCAACTATGACACTTCATTGGCCTTGATGTTGTCAGCAAAACTGGCCATAAGGCCAAAAAAAAAAAATTGTTTGTTTAGGGTAACCTTCCCAAAATTTCTAGGTAGGGTAGATAGGGATTTTTTTATTATTTTTTTTCAAAATCTGTCGTAAATTCAGAGTGTTTTCTTGCACATGGCAGTCTTTCCTACATTACAGTCATTGCCTGACTTTGTTTTATCATATAAACAATAATTCTGATTAAAATCTGCATTTATCCGCCCTTCGTAACTCTCTATTCGCTAACGAATATTTTTTTTGCTCAGAAACGGAAAAAAATAGTTAGGGTCGGTGCATTTTTATAGGTAGGGTCGGGTTACCTGAAACAGACATAAACATTTTTTAGGCCTAGGTAATGACATTTGGTACACATGTTGCCAAAGACAATATGCGTATGTATGGCAAGCCCCATAACTTTTCTTAAAGGTCAATTTGGCTATCACTCTTACAAGGAAATGTAGGGGGTATTTGTCACGTTCCTGTGACAGATATTTTTAGTAAGAATTTATCTAGTTCATCAGCTCATTCACCTTAAGGATATAGAGGCTATTGTTTATTTTATTTTCTACAAGGGGCACAGCAACGAGTTAAATATTAATTTATTTTTGACACTGGGAGTCATAGCCTGTATGGGTAAACAGGTACAGATCCTTCACTTTCAATATATATAAAACCTATTAAGTGTTCTAGGGCGATTCACTCATTCATCAAATTAGAATTATTTTTAAATTGGTTAAGAAATGGGGGATTTTGAATTTTGTGTTTTTACCTTAGTATTAAACAGTAATAATTGTAATCATTTATCAATTTTACCAGGAGAAGCAAGCCATCGCCTGAGCTAGTATCTCACGTTTAATGATATCAGGTATTTGCAGGGAAAAACGCTTCATGCTTGGTGGAAATTAGTAGCAATCATGTTTATATATGTACGCTAGCAAACTATATATTAAGCATTTCATACTCTTCGAAACTGCATGTTTGTTAAGAATGTATAATCAGTACATGTCACGAGTAATAATTCCATCGCAAGTAACAGTCGTTCAATTCTCATCAACTATCATAACATTATTAAAACTCATTTATGCTCATCTGTTTGTTTGTTTTTTAGAAAATAATCTAAAAATGTTCAAAGTTTTGGACCAACACAACGGGGAAAAAACTTGGAAGTTGCACTCTCAATATTTGACAGTTTTGACCTATTATATTTTTTTGTCTCAGAATCAGCTCATATTGGCATCATTGCCTTCAATTCACTCATATAAAATTACTGGGAATAGAGCATATCTCAATTATTTGGTAAACTGCTGAATTTTCCTAAAAGCGTTAGTTATGCTTTTAGCCATAAAACATCCATTTTTAAACCATTATATTAAAACTGTGATCTGCTCTTTTGTCAGCACATTAATGCAAGAAATTGCTCAGGCCAAGACGAAAAATAAATAAGAAAGTTGTCAAAACAAGCAATCAGTGACAGTGCAGCTTTATCATTGGCCTTATCAAAAGAACAATTCAAAATATGTTCATTAAATGTAGAAATGGTGGTAGTTCTTGCAATGTTCGTATAGTAAGATAGGCTCATAATTGGTATACAGAACTTCAGTAGGTTATTGGGTTAAACAAACACACAAACACTTTGGTTAAACACCAACAATTTGGTTAAACACCAGCATTTTTGTTAAAAACCAATGTGGTTTAAAACCAACAATTTTGTGAAGATCCAACATTTGGTTTGAAACCAACAATTTTGTTTTTAAACTAACAGTTTCATTAAAAAACAAACTTAAGTTATAAACCAACAAATTGGTTAAAAATCAACAATTTGGTTAAACGAACATACAAACAATTTGGTTAAACACACACACAATTTGGTTAAACAAATACACAAACAATTTGGTTAAACACACAATTTGGTTAAATAAACACACAAACAATTTGGGTTATACATAGAACAATTTGGTTAAACAAATAAACAAACAATTTAATTAAACACACAAACAAGTAAGTTAAACACACATATTTTTATCACTATAAGGAGAGAGCTTAAAACAATGATAAATATAAAAAAAATCAAACATGTAACTTGCATTATTATAAGCAGAATTGTATTCACGGGGAAAAAGGTATTTTACTGTGTTATCCCTGACCTATATTTACCCTCGTATCCATATCAAGCTTTGTACAATTTTATTCTAAAAGAGCCAATTTTAATTGTGATATGTAACATGATGTTGATTGAACTGTTAGTATACATTACATTTATGGTTTTATACTGTATTATTTTTTAATTTAATGAAATACAGTCAAAACCGTTGGCTTCCCAGGGAATGGCTAAAATACTTCGAGACTCGTGAATATCGAGACAAGTGGGAATACTTACAAAGAGTGAAACAAAATAGGTCCTTAACATCCAATTTGAGCCAAAGAGGAAATCGAACCAAGGGGTATCGAGTCAACAGGTTTTGACTGTATTATTATTATGGTCTTGAATAGTATTTGATATTTTTATTGATGCCAAAATATGCAGTTCTTTAAGACAATTTTTCAACCCATCAGGAGCTTTATATGCCTACTTGTTCCCAGAATGCTTAAAAAATTATTGTGTGTACATGATGTTTTTTTTCTTTCTTTCCAGACGAAGTCGCCACACACCAGAATCCAGAGTGTAAATATAGTTGGTCTGCTGAGATCAGTTGTACTGTTTGGTGGAATGAAGTAAAGAAATTATCAATGAATATGCTAGAATGTGTAAAAGGGCAAAGACTTATCAATCTCTTTTTTCAATGTGAGTTGGAATTAATATTGCAAACAGTTGGCTTGTGGAATGAACACGTGTATAATTTGGTAGATTAAAAATCAAATTGTATAGAAAAATGCTAGAATGTATAGAAAGGTTTACTTGTACGAAAAAAGCAAATAGTTGTCATCTTAAATAAAAATTTGTACAGTGAAAGGGATAAAATAGTGTGTTGAATAGATCCAGGTATACAAATGAATTTCTTTAACATTAATGATATTTAGTGGGAATGTTTGGATCTGTGTAAATGTTCTATATAAAAAAAACTGATTTTTTTTTTTAAATTATGGGTGATCTTGGAAAAGGTTAATTGAACCAATTTGCCTATGCCCATCATCATGTATGTGTGGTTATGTAATATAGCAATATTAAGAAGTGTAGATAGACGGAATACATGAAGAATACAACTTATATAACATGCATGTAGAAAGATAATAATCAATATATCAATTTTAGTTTTTAAAATATCTATTTTTTTATGTACTTATGTAATTTTAGTAAAAACAAAAACAAAACAACAACAACAATTTATCGGATACAATAGAATTTATTAACTGTGCGTTTTTGAATAAAAGTGGCACATTCATGTAGGTAAAATGGAAGTATTTTTGGCCCAAATTTCCTGAACAAGCATAAGGCCCTTGCTAAGATCAGTATTCTTTGTCATTTATTTTTCTCTTAAAGTATCATTTGTGTATTCGTCTATTTCTAAAGATGATGATGATGATGATGATCTACCTTTTTGTTATGTTAAATCAAGTATAACCAAGTAATTTAGCTAAATTACATAAGTTATTTAAACCTGCTATGCTTAAGGTGTTCAGAGAAGTTAGTTCTATTGATATTTTTCATGTGATAAACCGCTTATATCTGTAAATAAATGAGCTTAATAATTTTTAACTTTTAAGAAATAGTTTCTCATAACCTAAAGATTATGTATACTTTATTGATGTAAAGTATTTTTATAGTACTTCTTGATCTTCAATTCATTCGTTGTTGTTTTTGGCACATTTGTAACTATTTACCTCATAAAAGTGTGAAGAAAAACTATATTTAGTCAATCTACTTAAATTATTAAGATCTCCTTCTTTAACATGATCTCTTATCAATTGATTGTGAACAAAATCGAAAAACTACAAGTGTAATTGTAGAATTAACAGAAATTAACACAGGAGATCTGTGTTTTTTTCATTTTAATAGTACAAGTACTATTCATTGTTTTTTCACTGTTTTTGGATTGCCGTTGGACTGGGGCTTTTCTTATTGGGAAAACTCTCTTATTGTTTACTCAAATTTGAAATTCCAATTTTGCCTTTTCTGATTTTGCCCATAAACCATCCCTTCAACTCAATATAAGATTATTTATTTTACATGTTTTTTTGCCATTATACTTTTCAACAGTAAAACATAGGAGCATTTTTTAGTACCGTAACTACATGGGTAATCATAATGAGTTATCTCTCATAAATTAGCAATAACATATAATATAAAAGGAGCATATTTCTAGTAACTTCTCTACATTTCATGATTTTATCCAAACGATACCTGATTTTTTTTTACTACCGGTAGTATTAGTTTAATTTTAATTAATTATCCCTCATATATAAATGAGATACAATGTGAGTAATTTATCAAAGATAAGTAAGATCTGATGATTATTCTTAACATTACCAAGGGATGAGAAGTTGTACATAATGTAAATATTTAGTGTAGAAATGTATTATACGTGATTTTTATCTGGTCTGATTTTCAAAGAAAAAGTTCAGGTATTCTCAAAACTAGTATAGTACCCGCCATCAGCATGCAAAGAAAACTCAAAGCTCAAAAACAAGTCAATATATTTTCATGAAACTTGGTATATTTTTTACCAATGTCAATAAGCAAATATATAAGCGACACTCCTGGCTTAAGTAATTGCAATACCCTCACCGCGTTTGAAGTAGTCAAACTGAAGTCACTTTACTGTGTCTGTTGTTCTTGTCAGTTGCTTGATACTTTTTCATTGCCTTTGTTTGAAATAAGAGTTATAGCCCTTGAAATATTCATAAATATTCTAATGTTAAGGTCATTTTGGTGGCAGTCATCACTCCTGTGATAGATCTAGCTATTATAATATACGGTAATTCCATTTGGTCATTGTAAAGCAACTGGCAAGAGTAGACATCTGTATTGCATGAGCTTCTTAAATATTTGATTGAATTTAAGGTAATCCACCCATCATTTTGATACAAAGATGTGCAAGTTCATATTAATTGTTCAAGGTTATTTTTCCATTATTAATATAAAAAATGCTGCTGATCAACTTCATTTTAAAGTGTTTAAATGTTAATTTGTATATTATTTTAAGTTTTTATCTCAGCTTTTTCATGAAGACACTATGCTGTCAAAGAAACAATTATTAAAATGCTATAAAGTCATAATAAAATTTGTTTTATCTTCCCTTTAAAAAAACAATTTCACAATAGTAGCATCATCAGTCTGCAATTCAGAAATGTAATCTAGGTGAAAATGGAATCAATTAATCAATTTAAAAACAAAAATAGTATTCGTGTTATGTTTAAAATGCACTTACACATTTTTGCACTCTAATGATTGATGGCATACTATTCATTTACTAATATGACATGAAAGTGATATGTTTTGTTATGTGTGTAATTTATTTAAAATGGATCTTCCTCTGGAAATTAAGTTAACTTTGATGAAAAATCATCATTCCATTTTATTATTCAAAATGTATTTCTTCTTTCCATTAATGATTTGTTACTAAAACATATGCATGCTTTTCTGTTATCACTTACTTTCAAACCTTGATAGAAGAATTCTTTGTAAACAAAGTTACCATGTTACTATTTTCATAATTTAAAATATCATATCTTTTCTTTCTTTACTCTTATCTCTCATTTGACTTGCAATTGCTTTGGTACTTTTGTCAGAATAATTTTCTTTCAGAAATCATTGTGAACAACTTAACTATTTCATCATCTAAATTTTCATCACTTTGCTTTCATTAAGTTTCATCTCACAATTGCTTTCTCTGTTCTTGATTTCTGTTACGCTTAAACATTTACTTTCCTACTGCTATTCCTTAGATCAACGTATGTCCTTTCAATTGAGTTCATATTCCGATGAACGCAGCATCTTCGGAATGCCTCGCATTTAAGAAAACGGGAGTCTTTTGATTGGTCAAATGAATTTTAATAACAGTAAAATAAATATGCCGTCGACTAAGATAGTGACTTTATTGAAGTTGAATTCATGCAATCATTTTGTAGGCATTCTTTAAAGCGTTGTAGTTCGATAATATTTTCAGAGAAAAATTGCATATATAAAGTGTAAAGATAAACATAAACTATTTTAGAATTAGGGTTTATCTGTGTAAGAAAAAGTCCATGCATACACTGATGAACAACATTACTAAATATTTCAATCCTTAATTAATTAATTAATGTATATCACACTGTATCTATATTTATTTTCGTCTATACAATATGGATTAATGCACATATTCTTTAATAATGCTTCATTTAGTCATTTACATTTGTATTCAACAATCCTATGTTTTACTGTGTAACTGCTTGTTTTAATAAATGGTAATATTTTTGTGGTTGTTTATAAGTAGTTGTCCAGCGTATGACATATTCAATCATTGTTTCGAATAAAAAAAAACTGAATAGACAAAGGCAAGAATGTTGGCCTTGACAATTAAATGACCGTTGACGCTTTGAGCTAGAGGTTCATGGTCAATGTTACTTTTTACAAAGAAACTGTTTCCGATAAATAAGAACCATAAAAGCGTAGATGACCTATAAGTGTTTGAGGTCACGGGTCAGGTTCAAAGATACCTTAAGAAGCACAGTGGTTTTCGATCAAGAAACGTAGATGATCCTTAATGCTAAGTTTTAAACGTAGGTGACCCTTAAAGATTTTGCGGTTGTGAGACAAGATCAAAAATACCTCGATAAAAGAGATAAAATACTTCCGATTATAAACGAAGAAGCGTAGACACCTTCTAACTTTAGCAGTGAAATGGTTTCCGATCAATAACCAAGAAGCGTATATGACTCCTAACTATTTTGAGGTCAATGTCAAAGTTACCTTTAGCAGTGAAATAGTTTCCGATCAATAACCAAGAAACGTAGATGGCTCCTTATCTTTTTGGGGTCAATGTTAAAGTTACCTTTAGCAGTGAAATGGTGACCGATAAACATAGATGACTGTTAATGTTATTAGGGACACGGTCAAAGTTACCTTTAGCAGTGAAATGGTTTCCGATCAATAACTGAGATAGGTAGATGACTGTTAATGTTATTAGGGACAAGGTCAAAGTTACCTTTAGCAGTGAAATGGTGACCGATAAACATAGATGACTGTTAATGTTATTAGGGACAAGGTCAAAGTTACCTTTAGCAGTGAAATGGTGACCGATAAACATAGATGACTGTTAATGTTATTAGGGACACGGTCAAAGTTACCTTTAGCAGTGAAATGGTTTCCGATCAATAACTGAGAAAGGTAGATGACTGTTAATGTTATTAGGGACAAGGTCAAAGTTACCTTTAGCAGTGAAATACTTTCCGATTACTAACCGAGAAAGGTAGACGACTGTAAACGTTATTGGGAACAAGGTAAAATTTACCTTTAGCAGTAAAATGGTTTCCGATCAATAACCGAGAAACATAAATGACTGTTATTCAATAATGATATTGGGGTTAAGAGTCAAGGTCAAATTAACCTTAAACAGTAAAATGGTTTCCGATCAATAACCAAGAAACGTTGATGACTGCTAACGTTATTGATATCAAGGTCAAAGGTACCTTTAGGAGTGAAAAGGTATGCTATTGTCATTGATATGAATACTTGAATCGAGCATGTTTCCAAATACACAAAGCAAACTTTCCGATCTCAGAATATATGCATGCCTGAGATATGCACACAGCGGCATTACTTGTGGTTTAATTAATATTCATACAAATACTGTCTGGCATTTTAAATTTTTAATTACGCCAAAAATGAACGACATTGTTACCCATATATGATAACAAAATGACCCCATATTCTTTTCAGAGAAAAAAAGTGCAATTGATTTGAGGTTAAAAATCACACGTTTTTATAATAAAAATGAGACAAAAAGACTGTTTCGGAGTGGTCCCGAAAAAAGTGTTAATTTTATAAAAGTATACTTGACTTTAATTGAACTTTTATGGGAGATATTGACAATGCCCATGTGTGCCTTTAAACATGTTGGACCAATGTTCAGAGTATTTGTCTTAAAAACGTGTCCTTTTCAAGGTTAGTGTGTCTTAAAAAGTAGTTGGACCAATGTTTTAGAGTGTGTGCTTTTAAAACGTGTTGGCCCACTTATCCATGTGTATGCTTAAAAAGTATTGGACCAATGTTCAGATTGTGTTCCTTTAACACGTGTTGAATTAATGCTCAGAGTTAATGCCTTTAAAACTAGTTGGACCAATAATCCATGTGTATGCTTAAAAAGTATTGGACCAATGTTCAGATTGTGTTCCTTTAACACGTGTTGGATTAATGCTCAGAGTTAATGCCTTTAAAACTAGTTGGACCAATAATCCATGTGTATGCTTAAAAAGTATTGGACCAATGTTCAGATTGTGTTCCTTTAACACGTGTTGGATAAATGCTCAGAGTTAATGCCTTTTAAACGTGTTGGACCAATGTTTTTAGTGTATAACTTTCAATCGTGTTTGACCAGTATTCAGAGTGTGTGCTTTTGAAACGTGTAAGAGCATGTTATTAGTGTGTAACCTTAAATCGTGGTGGAAAAATGTTCAGTTTATGTGCCATTAAAACATGTAAAAACAATGTTTGAGCGTGTGCCTTTAAAACGTGTTAGATAAATGTCAAGGGTGTGTATCTTGTAAACATATTAAACCAATGTTTATAGTGTGTTCCTTGTAAACGCGTTGGACCAATGTTCAGATTATATGCCTTTAAATGTGTTCGAAGAAATGTTCTGAGTTTTACATTTAAATTGTGTAGAATAGGAAATACATTATACTGGAATTACTCTTACGATGAACAAATCAAGTTTCCAGGTTTCCAAGTATATTGTTCAACTTATTAAAATAGCTTACTTCATCATACCATGACAGCATGAGAGTAAGAAGTGCAACATAATAACGAAGCTTTCTTATTGAACAGAGCAAGCAATATGGAAATATACAAAGCAAAATATAACGGGAGAGACGTATATTTAACAGTACTTTATACAAACTTGAGAGCTATTTATAAGATGCCAAGTACTCTTTATTGCTAATTACATATAAATATATACATATATACAGCCAAATGTTCGCTATTTGGACAATTGGTTATTACATAAACATATGCAAATTTTAGATATAGTTGCATAGAGCACGGTTGTTCATGTTTTTAAATAACGTTCCAGCATCAAATGAAATAATGCCACTTGACCTTTGTATCTGTTATGTCTTTTGCTCCATAAATACACATGGTTTTCTCTGATGATGTTACGAGCGTTTGGACATTCGATTAGGGCATTTATGGGCGTTTTTGTTGGTAGTAAACTGGTTTCGGTTTTATATCGGTTTCACGAACTGTGTATTTGTTGTAACAGTTTCAAATAAAACCAAAACCAGTTTTGATCTTTTCTTAACGAAAACCGAAACCGGTTTTTGAAACTATCCAAACCCCTACCGGAGGCGGTTTCATCGGTTCGTTCCATCCGTAACCTAGTTTACTTCGAAAACAACATGGCTGAAAGTGATCAACCACGTTTGTTGAAACTCAATCTTTTCGATAACAATGCCTTACAATGGGCAAATGAGCTGAATGAAAAGGATTATATTAGTAATTGTGTGGCTCAGTAGCTCCGTCATGTTATTGATAATGTACACAAAACCATGCACTTGTTACTGCAAGCAAAACTATCAAAACAGGTTTCGTAACTGCTGAAACCATTGAAACCAAAACTGAAACTGGTTTGGTATCAACAAAAACGCCCTTTGTTGGTTATAAACTGGTTTCGGTTTTATATCGGTTTCACGAACTGTGCATTTGTTGTTACAGTTTCAAATAAAACCAAAACCAGTTTTATCGTGTGTTTTTTAACAAAAACCGAAACCGGTTTTCGAAACTATCGAAACCTCAACCGGAGGCGGTTTCATCGATTCGTTCCACCCGAAAACTAGTTTACTTTGAAACCAACATGGCGGAAAGTGATCAACCACGTTTATTGAAACTCAATCCTTTTGATAACAATGCCTTTCAATGGGCAAATGAGCTTAATGATATAGGCTATGTATAATTAAAAATATTGGCTACATGCAGTAGCTCCGCCATGTTGTTTAAACTGTACACGAAACCATGCATTTGTTACTTCAAGCCAAACCATCAAAACCTAGTTCGAAATTGCTGAAACCATTGACACCAAAACTGAAACTGGTTTGGAATCAACAAAAACGCCCTAAACTAAATAATTTCTTGCTTGTATGGTTCTAGGAACGAAAATAGTTAGTGATATCATATGAGTTATGATTTCTCAGGAGCATCTGTAACTTAATTTTCAGTTGAAATATAAACATCCGTAATTAACAAGTAACGTTAAATAGCGATACATAAAAAGACGTTTTCTGGCGTGCT
>NC_069137.1:21656325-21786325 GCF_026914265.1 Mya arenaria
AAAAGCCACACGTTTAAGTGATAACTGATGATCCAGAATAATATTCATGGTTGTGTTAGTATGAAAATGTCAAGTTGAATACGTGTTGAGTTAGATTATATTAACACAAATTAGTAAAAATGTTTATAAAGACTTAATATAATCTAACTCAACACGAATTCAACTTGACATTTTCATACTAAGTATATTTATGAACATTTTTACTAATTAATTCTTTAAACTGGCATGAATAATGAAAATCAGTCTTTTATAACACTTAATATTGTTCATCGATTTAAATTGATCATGAATAAAAATATTTTTAAATAAAAAAGTAAAAAGCGGATCAAAGCAAACTGGGGTCTCTCTCATATGTGCATCTATGATAAAACAGATTTATGTTGTGTTAAATGTAGCTTGTTTAAATACATAAAAAAAAACAGAAATCAATGTGGAAAAAAATAAATAATTAACGAAAAGCGTTTTACTATGTGTAGATAAATGTGCGAATCTATATATATTTACTTTAAATATATAGCAAAAGACTGTTTATAATGGTGGAAAAATAATTAGCAAAATCTCAAAGAGAGCGGTGGCTTTAGGGGTTTGAAATAAATGTGTGTATACTAATTGGTTCAATTAAGTTTAAATACACGTGCAGTCTACGTCGAAAACATTCGTAACAATATTACCTAAGAAATACGCATTTAATGAACAATTAGGATGTTATCACAAGTTGAGTTCTTCAGTAACGTAGCAGTAATATAAATTCAAAGAGCCTTGTTCAATTCAACATATAAATAAATGAAACAATAACCATTATTGGTATACATGCAAGCCTAACATGTGTTTTAACCCTTGGAACATAAAGCTAAAATCATATAGTGATCGTTGTAGTCTGATTCAAGATAATCTATGATTTAACATTAAAACACATTTTGCTATTTAAAACCAATGTTGTTCTAGGTAAAATGATCCTACATGAACAGACTTCATAATGACTTCCAATAAATGTAAACTAACACTGATCACCACTGATACTCTTACCTGGATGCCCGTTTTACAGCTAAATTCCCTTTTCTAGTACAACTTAAACACTTTTTTACCACGAGAGTGAGATTTCTCTGCAACGAAGCGGCTGCCACAAATCCTTCGGTATATATGCAGCCTTGTGGCAGAATTCGGTTAAGAAAGTAGGATTTGAGCTGCAATGAACGAAATGAAAGAAACGAGTAAAGTTGTTAGACGTTAGTGTTGTGGATCAATAATATATATATATCATCTGGGTGCACAAGATTGATCTCTTATCTTGCAAACCTTAAAGTATCTAATTATGTTAAAGTTGAAGTAAAACACGCATTGTTTGTACTTTTCACCAAATCGCCTGTGCGACGTTGTTGTCTGACGCATAATAAATTTATTTCATGTATACGTAAAAGGGATCGAATATTATTTATTTTTTAAAGTTTATTCAAGGGAGGCTTTCTTTTGGAATGCTGGATTCTTATTGCAACTTTATCAGTATGTTGTTTTCGTGAGAGCTGGTTGCAGGGATGCATGATAAACGCGTGTTTGTTCTGTGTCGAAATTAAATACATTAACCAACATACCTGTTCTTTGGGAGAATAATCTTTGTGTGGTTTGTCTAAGTAATTTGTAATTGATGACAATGTTTCAAGGTCATATTCACATGACATCTCTAAGCTAGGGGATTGGTATTAACAAGTTGTTTTTCTGAGTTACGGGATAGGTTTTTATTTTATTTTATTTTTATTTTTAAACAAAGTTAAGTAAAGTTTTCTGAAGATATATGAGCCGTAGTCCTTTCAATGTATGACTAAATATTAAGTGCAGTGTTCGAAATTCGCGGTAGCCCGATAGCCCGAGGCTACCAAATTTCAGCTGGGGCTACCGATTTTCCACAGAAACTAGCCCGACCGGGCTACCGTTTTTTCCTTGTGATTTAAAAACAAAACACCTGCCAATTAAACGTGTTACGCATCATGTTTTTTATACGCAAAGCTTTATTATTCAAGAATGCGTCCTTCGAGGCGACTGGAGTGACAACGGCGTAGTCGGATTCGCCGAAATTTACGATGATAAAAAAGCTAATTGCTCTGCTATTCAGGGCTCAAGCCATGTGCTCAATGTTTGTTTATTTAATCAATTAATATAAGCACATGTCAAAATTAATTGACGCCCAAAGTGACAAGTACTTATCGATCAGTTTCTAACCAGCAACAGTCAAACTCTATGACGTCATTTAAACTCCGCCCATTATGTAAATTAACGGATAAAGTCGGCAGTTTTTTACAACGATGGCTATGAAAATCAACAATGCTAAAATAGCAATATTAACATTGATATTTTGTTTATTTCATTTAAATATATTTTATTTATTAGCTAAAATAAAAAGAAAGATATTTAAGTTTTTAATGCGAACAGAACATAATCATTCTACAAAAGTTGTCTGAAATGCGGAGGAAACAGGTGCCCGCTTACTTCCTGACAAATTTAATCAAAGTGAAAGGAGAACTGTCGGATATACTTAACTCGTTGTCTGTGTACAGTACAGTAGGGTTCTACATGTTGTATTTTATACCTTTGAATAGCTTTGCCATTACTTTTTAAAGAACAATTATAGGAATAGGAATATTGGCAATATGAACATCCATATATTTTTGTTGTTACTTCTGAAACTTGAAAGTGAAACTGAAAGTTGAAAAGAGAAAAAGTCATTGCAAAATCGCTGGTGCGTATCGGATTTGACAAGGATGCATTGGATAACAGAACTTACAGTACATGCATAACTCTTTCCATTAAATAAATGATATGTTCAGAAAATATTTTTCTCTTTTTTCTCGTAATACCTTTTTGAAAACTTTATTAGTTAATGAACTTTTGATGACTACACTAATATAAGTATGACTATAATTTATTATTGACACATTGTTCAGATTGGGGAGCATTTATTGAAACTATATGAGCGTGCTAGATTAGATGATCGGACTCATTGCGGAATCGTAATTAAACTTCCAAAAATTATTCCGAACGAGTGAAATTTTTAAGTGTTTAAGTTTGGGCTAGTGAAATTATCTGGTAGCCCGAATGGGCTAGTGGATTCAAAGCCGAATTTCGTACACTGTAAGTGTCCTAAGATTTACATGCTGGACTCTTAATGATTTTTCACAAACACCCGATGCTCATTTAGCTGACTGAATACATTAATGAATAGATGAGTTCTACATAATGTGTGGTGAGTGGGAAGTGACGATTAAAATATAATACATTTACAATAGTATACGACGTTTCGAATATCCGTCTTTATTTTCACAGAGAAAGCTCATATCTTTAGGTTTACTTTTACTTGAAATAAATGGTAAATAATATTAAAAACAATTAACGAACACGATTTGAATATACATTTAATAATTTATCATTGTATTTCGTTGTGCGCTCATTCAGTAAAGTCCTTAACCGATAATCTGCAATTTTCCCCCCAAAAAGCGCAAACATCCATAGATTTTTAAAATTGCGGTCAAGGGTTCAGACTAAATGAGGAAGTTAAAAACAAAAAAGAACCGTTAGATATTTTGAATGTAATAAGGCTTTAATACATTGACGATTGGAAATGTCATGTTAAAGTTTCCTTGAATCAACTGTTAGACTTGTGATACACAACACTTCTATACGACTAGGGAACAAGCCTACTTGTGGGCTAGATACCTTCATGCTGCTTTCAGACAACTTACTGATTTGTGGGTCAGATACCTTCATGCCGCTTTCAGACAACTAACAGATATGTGGGTCGGATACCTTCATGCCGCTTTCAGACAAATAACTGAAATGTGGGTCAGATACCTTCATGTTGCTTTCAGACAACTTACTGATTTGTGGGTCAGATACCTTCATGCCGCTTTCAGACAACTTACTGATTTGAGGGTCAGATACCTTCATGCCGCTTTCAGACAACTTACTGATTTGTGGGTCAGATACCTTTATGCCGCTTTCAGACAACTTACTGATTTGTGGGTCAGATACCTTCATGCCGCTTTCAGACAACTTACTGATTTGTGGGTCAGATACCTTCATGCCGCTTTCAGACAACTTACTGATTTGTGGGTCAGATACCTTCATGCCGCTTTCAGACAACTTACTGATTTGTGGGTCAGATACCTTCATGCCGCTTTCAGACAACTTACTGATATGTGGGTCAGATACCTTCATGCGACTTTCAGACAACTTACTGATTTGTGGGTCAGATACCTTCATGCCGCTTTCAGACAACTAACTGATTTGTGGGTCAGATACCTTCATGCCGCTTTCAGACAACTAACTGATTTGTGGGTCAGATACCTTCATGCCGCTTTCAGACAACTAACTGATATGTGGGTCAGATACCTTCATGCCGCTTTCAGACAACTTACTGATTTGTGGGTCAGATACCTTCATGCCGCTTTCAGACAACTTACTGATATGCGGGTCAGATACCTTCATGCCGCTTTCAGACAACTTACTGATTTGCGGGTCAGATACCTTCATGCCGCTTTCAGACAACTTACTGATTTGTGGGTCAGATACCTTCATGCCGCTTTCAGACAACTAACTGATTTGTGGGTCGGCTACCTTCATGCGACTTTCAGACAATTTACTGATTTGTGGGTCAGATACCTTCATGCCGCTTTCAGACAACTTACTGATTTGTGGGTCAAATACCTTCATGTCGCTTTCAGACAACGTACTGATATGTGGGTCAGATACCTTCATGCCGCTTTCAGACAACTAACTGATTTGTGGTTCAGATACCTTCATGTCGCTTTCAGACAACTTACTGATTTGTGGGTCAGATACCTTCATGCCGCTTTCAGACAACTAACTGATTTGTGGGTCAGATACCTTTATGCGACTTTCAGACAACTTACTGATTTGTGGGTCAGATACCTTCATGCCGCTTTCAGACAACGTACTGATATGTGGGTCAGATACCTTCATGCCGCTTTCAGACAACTAACTGATTTGTGGGTCAGATACCTTCATGCCGCTTTCAGACAACTTACTGATATGTGGGTCAGATACCTTCATGCCGCTTTCAGACAACTTACTGATTTGTGGGTCATATACCTTCATGCCGCTTTCAGACAACTTACTGATTTGTGGGTCAGATACCTTCATGCCGCTTTCAGACAACTAACTGATTTGTGGGTCAGATACCTTCATGTTGCTTTCAGACAACTTACTGATATGTGGGTCAGATACCTTCATGCCGCTTTCAGACAACTAACTGATTTGTGGGTCAGATACCTTCATGCCGCTTTCAGACAACTTACTGATATGTGGGTCAGATACCTTTATGCCGCTTTCAGACAACTAACTGATTTGTGGGTCAGATACCTTCATGCCGCTTTCAGACAACTTACTGATATGTGGGTCACATACCTTTATGCCGCTTTCAGACAACTTACTGATTTGTGGGTCAGATACCTTCATGCCGCTTTCAGACAACTTACTGATATGTGGGTCAGATACCTTCATGCCGCTTTCAGACAACTTACTGATTTGTGGGTCAGATACCTTCATGCCGCTTTCAGACAACTTACTGATTTGTGGGTCAGATACCTTTATGCCGCTTTCAGACAAATAACTGATTTGAGGGTCAGATACCTTTATGCAGCTCTCAGATAAATAACTGGTATCAGGGTCGGGTACTTTGAAGCAGAACTCATATAATTAACTGATATGTGATGCCTTAATGGAGCATACAGGGAACTGGATAAATTGTAGATCGGCTGTCCTAATGGAGATTTTAAGGAAGAAGCTTAATTGGTCGAATTCTTCAATGGAGCATTCGGAGAACTAGACTATTTAGACTAGGTCATGTAATCGCCGATTGTGGTCATTGCCATGATGAAATGTATTTAAAAAGGTAATGTTCGCACCAATCCTCTTCTTGACCAATGATAAATTGTCTTTTAATTTGTCATTTGATATGACGCGGTGTAAAGATTATTTTTAGAATATTTTTGGCAAAGGCTGTGAACATTATCCAGTTGTTGGAAATGTGATCGAGTTCATAGTCTAAAAAATAAAATCCTAAAAAATACATAACACACAGCGTCTGATTAATTGACCTATTAGTAGCCATTTCGAATCAGGTTAAAGATGTTAAAATGGATTCCTACATTGACATATTCAAGAACGTCTGTTTTATTTTTAGGTCAAGTTCAAACCTCGATTTCTTTTTCGAAAAAGCCACACCATAGTGATAACTAATGATCCGGCAGAATAGTATTCATGATATTGTTAGTATAACCTAACTCAACAAGAATTAAACTTGACATTTCCATACTTAGTCTTTATAAACAGTTTTACTAATTGATTCTTTAAACTGCCATGTGCATCTATGATAAAAAAGATTAATGTTCGGAATGTGTTAAATGTAGCTTGTTTAAATACATAAAAAAGACACAAATCAATGTGAATTTTTTTTAACGAAAAGCGTTTTACTATGTATAGATAAATTTGCGAATATATATATTTACTTTAAATATATAGCAATAGACTGTTTATGATGGAGGAAAAATAATTCGCAAAATCTCAAAGAGGGCGGTGGCTTAGTGGTTTGAAATAAATGTGTGTGTACTAATTGGTTCAATTAAGTTAAAATGCACGTGCAGTCTACGTAAACATTCCTAACAATATTACCTAAGAAATACGCATTTAATGAACAATTAGGATGTTATCACAAGTTGAGTTCTTCAGTTACGTAGCAGTAATAATAATTCAAAGAACCTTGTTCAATTCAACATATAAATAAATGAAAAAATAACCATGAGTGTTATGCATGCAAGCCTAACATGTGTTCTAACCCTTTGGAACATATAGCTAAAATCATATAGTGATCGTTGTAGTGGAATTCAAGATAATCTATGATTTTACATTAACACACTTTGCTATTTATAACCTATGTAATTCCAGGTAAAATGAGCCTAAATGAACAAACTGCATAATGACTTCCAATAAATGTAAACTAACACTGATCATCATTGATGTATTACCTGGATACCCGTTTTACAGCTAAATTCCTTTTTCTAGTACAACTTAAACACTTTTTTTATCACGAGAGTGAGATTTCTCTGCAACGAAGCGGCTGCCACATATCCTTCCGTATATATGCAGCCTTGTGGCAGAATTCGGTTAAGAAAGTAGGATTTGAGCTGCAATGAACGAAACGAAAGAAAGAGTAAAGTTGTTAGAAGTTAGTGTTGTGGATAATCAATATATATATCATCTGGGTGCACAAGATTGATCTGTTAACTTGCTAACCTAAAAGTATCCATTTATGTAAAAGTTGAAGTAAACACGCATTGTTTGTACTTTTCACCAAATCGCCTGTGCGACGTTGTTTACTGACGCGTAATAAATTTATTTCATGTAGACGTAAAAGGGATCGAATATTATTTAATTTTTAAAGTTTATTCAAGGGAGGCTTTCTTTTGGAATGCTGAATTCTTATTGCAACTTTATCAGTATGTTGTTTTCGTGAGAGCTGGTTGCAGGGATGCATGATAAACGCGTGTTTGTTCTGTGTCGAAATTAAATACATTAACCAACATACCTGTTCTTTGGGAGAATAATCTTTGTGTGGTTTGTCTTAGTAAATTGTAATTGATGTTTCAAGGTCATATTCACATGACATCTCTAAGCTAGGGGATTGGTATTAACAAGTTGTTTTTCTGAGTTACGAGATAGGTTTTTATTTTATTTTATTTTTATTTTTAAACAAAGTTAAGTAAAGTTTTCTTATGGTATATGAGCCGTAGCCCTTTCAATGTAAGACTAAATGTTAAGTGTCCTAAGATTTACATGCTGGACTCTTAATGATTTTTCACAAACACCCGATGCTCATTTAGCTGACTGAATACATTAATGAATAGATGAGTTCTACATAATGTGTGATGAGTGGGAAGTGACGATTAAAATATAATACATTGCATTTACAATAGTATACGACGTTTCGAATATCCGTCTTTATTTTCACAGAAAAAACTCATATCTTTAGGTTTACTTTTGCTTGAAATAAATGGTAAATAATATTAAAAACAATTAACGAACACGATTTGAATATACATTTAATAATTTATCATTGTATTTCGTTGTTGCACTCATTCAGTAAAGTTCTTAACCGATAATCTGCAAATATTCCCAAAAAAGCGCAAACATCCATAGATTTTTAAAATTGCGGTCAAGAGTTCAGATTAAATGAGGAAGTTAAAAACAAAAAAAGAACCGTTAGATATTTTGAATGTAATAAGGCTTTAATACATTGACGATTGGAAACGTCATGTTAAAGTTTCCTTGAATCAACTGTTGTAATACACAAAACTTCTATACGACTAGGGAACAAGCCTACTTGTGGGCTAGATACCTTAATGCCGCTTTCAGACAACTAACAGATATGTGGGTCGGATACCTTAATGCCGCTTTCAGACAACTAACTGATTTGTGGGTCAGATACCTTCATGTTGCTTTCAGACAACTAACTGATTTGTGGGTCAAATACCTTCATGTTGCTTTTAGACAACTAACTGATTTGTGGGTCAGATACCTTCATGCCGCTTTCAGACAACTAACTGATTTGTGGGTCAGATACCTTCATGCCGCTTTCAGACAACTAACTGATTTGTGGGTCAGATACCTTCATGCCGCAGACAACTAACTGATTTGTGAGTCAGTTACCTTCATGTTGCTTTTAGACAACTAACTGATTTGTGGGTCAGATATCTTTATGCTGCTTTCAGACAACTAACAGATTTGTGGATCAGATACCTTCATGTTGCTTTCAGACATTTAACAGATTTGTGGGTCAGATACCTTCATGCCGCAGACAACTAACTGAATTGTGGGTCAGATACCTTCATGTTACTTTCAGACAACTAACAGATATGTGGGTCGGATACCTTCATGCCGCTTTCAGACAACTAACTGATTTGTGGGTCAGATACCTTCATGCCGCTTTCAGACAACTAACTGATATGTAGGTCAGATACCTTCATGCCGCTTTCAGACAACTAACTGATATGTGGATCGGATACCTTTATGCCGCTTTCAGACAACTAATTGATTTGTGGGTCGAATACCTTCATGTAGCTTTCAGACAAATAACCTTCATGTTGCTTTCAGACAACTAACTGATATGTGGGTCAGATACCTTCATGCTGCTTTCAGACAACTAACTGATATGTGGGTCGGATACCTTCATGTTGCTTACAGACAACTAACTGATATGTGGGTCAGATACCTTCATGCTGCTTTCAGAGAAATAAATGAAATGTGGGTCGGATATCTTCATGTTGCTTACAGACAACTAACTGATATGTGGGTCAGACACCTTCATGTCGCTTTCAGACAACTTACTGATAAGTGGGTCATATACCTTCATGTAGCTTTCAGACAAATCACCTTCATGTTGCTTTCAGACAACTAACTGATATATGGGTCAGATACCGTCATGCTGCTTTCAGACAACTAACTGATATTTGGGTCGGATATCTTCATGTTGCTTACAGACAACTAACTGATATGTGGGTCAGACACCTTCATGTCGCTTTCAGACAACGTACTGATATGTGGGTCATATACCTTCATGCCGCTTTCAGACAACGTATTGATATGATGGTCAGAGACCTTCATGCCACTTTCACTCAACTTAATGATTTGTGGGTCAGATACCTGCATGCCGCTTTCAGACAACTTACTGATTTGTGGGTCAGATACCTGCATGCCGCTTTCAGACAACTTACTGATTTGTGAGTCAGATACCTTCATGACGCTTTCAGACAACTTACTGATTTGTGGGTCAGATACCTTCATGACGCTTTCAGACAACTTACTGATATGAGGGTCAAATACCTTCATGTCGCTTTCAGACAAATAACTGACATGTGGGTCAGATACCTTCATGCCGCTTTCAGACAAATAACTGAAATGTGGGTCAGATACCTTTATGCCGCTTTCAGACAAATAACTGAAATGTGGGTTATATATGTTCATGTCGCTTTCAGACAACTTACTGATTTATGGGTCAGATACCTTCATGACGCTTTCAGACAACTTACTGATATGAGGGTCAAATACCTTCATGCCGCTTTCAGACAAATAACTGACATGTGGGTCAGACACCTTCATGTCGCTTTCAGACAAATAACATATATGTGGGTCAGATACCTTTATGTTGCTTTCAGACAACTTACTGATATGTGGGTCAGATACCTTCATGCCGCTTTCAGACAACTAACTGATTTGTGGGTCAGATACCTTCATGCCTCTTTCAGACAACGTACTGATATGTGGGTCGGCTACCTTCATGCGACTTTCAGACAATTTACTGATAGGTACGTCAGATACCTTCATGCCGCGTTCAGACAACTTACCGATTTGTGGGTTAGATACCTTCATGCCTCTTTCAGACAACGTACTGATTTGTGGGTCAGAGACCTTCATGACGCTTTCAGACAATTTACTGATATGTAGGTCAGATATCTTCATGCCGCTTTCAGACAACTAACTGATATGTGGGTCAGATACCTTCATCTTTCTTTCAGGCAAATAACAGATATGTGGGTCGGATACCTTCATGACGCTTTCAGACAATTTACTGATATGTAGGTCAGATACCTTCATGCCGCTTTCAGACAACTAACTGATATGTGGGTCAGATACCTTCATCTTTCTTTCAGGCAAATAACAGATATGTGGGTCAGATAACTTCATGTCGCTTTCAGACAACTTATTAATATGTGGGTCAGATACCTTCATGCTGCTTTCAGACAACTTACTGATTTGTTGGTCGGATACCTTCATGCCGCTTTCAGACAAATAACTGAAATGTGGGTCAGACACCTTGATGCAGCTTTCAGACAAATAACTGAAATGTGGGTCAGATACCTTCATGTTGCTTTCAGACCACTTACCGTAATGTGGGTCAGATACATTCATGCCGCTTTCAGACAACTTACTGATTTGTGGGTCAGATACCTTCATGCCGCTTTCACTCAACTAACTGATATGTGGGTCAGATACCTTCATGCCGCTTTCACTCAACTAACTGATATGTGGGTCAGATACCTTCATGCCGCTTTCACTCAACTAACTGATTTGCGGGTCAGATACCTTCATGCCGCTTTCAGACAACTTACTGATTTGAGGGTCAGATACCTTCATGCCGCTTTCAGACAACTAACTGATATGTGGGTCAGATACCTTCATGCCGCTTTTACACAACTAACTGATATGTGGGTCAGATACCTTCATGCCGCTTTCAGACAACTAACTGATATGTGGGTCAGATACCTTCATGCCGCTTTCAGACAACTAACTGATATGTGGGTCAGATACCTTCATGCCGCTTTCAGACAACTAACTGATATGTGGGTCAGATACCTTCATGATGCTTTCAGACAAGTAACTGATGTGAGGGTCAGATACCTTCCTGCCGATTTCAGACAATTAACTGATATGTGGGTCAGATACCTTCATGCCGCTTTCAGACTATTAACTAATATGTGGGTCAGATACCTTCATGCCGCTTTCAGACAACTAACTGATATGTGGGTCAGATACCTTCATGCCGCTTTCAGACAACTTACTGATTTTGGGTCAGAAACCTTCATGTTGCTTTCAGACAACTAACTGATATGTGGGTCAGATACTTTGTTGCCGCTTTCAGACAACGTACTGATATGTGTGTCACATACCTTGATGCCGCTTTCAGACAATCAACTTATTTGTGGGTCAGATACCTTTATGCCGCTTTCAGAGAAATAACTGATTTGAGGGTCAGATACCTTCATGAAGCTTTCAGATAACTTACTGATATCAGGGTCGGGTACCTTCATGCAGACTCATATAACTTACTGATATGTGGGTCGGATGCCTCAAGCTGAAGCATTTTGACAAGCAGTCAGATATATCTTACCTGTGGGTCGAGCGCTTTAATGGATCAGTCAGAGATATCTTACCTGTGGGTCGAACGCTTTAATAAAACAGTCAGAGATATCTTACCTGTGGGTCGAGCGCTTTAATGGAGCTGTACAAGACAAAGCTTACCTATGTGCTGAGCGCTTCACTGTAGCCGTCAAAGATCACGCTTATTTGTGGGTGGGATGTTCTTATGGAGCTTTTAATGAAATGTGTGGGTCGAATGCCTTAATAGAGCTGTTGGTGAACAGGTTAAGTTGGGGTCGAATGACTCAATAACACTTTCAGGGAACAAGCTTACATGTTGGTCGTCTACCTCAATAGCGTTAAAAGTTGAGGGTGTTGGTGTGGACAAATAATATATATATATATATCATCTGGCTGCACATGATCATTTTAAGTATATTCATATTAAAGGCACATACTCTCAACATTAATGTAAGACAAGGTATTTGTGGTAAGTGTTAAATATTCCTGTTTCTTTCGTTTTCGATGTAAAAAGTGTTTAATGCATTGGAACGGTAAATTATCAGACTGTACTTTATCTGTTGACATCATCTCATAATATAACATAACAAATGGAGTCATTTACATGTGTTTTCTAAGATGACTTCTTCTAATTGTTATTGTGCTAATGACAAATTAACATTAACATAAAATAACATTTATGGGCATTTATTTACCCCATATAATATAGTTCAAGTCGAAAGTATGAACATTGTTATCCGGCATTTGCAAATGCTAAATAGTGATAAGCACAACGAACGTTTCAGAGATTTCTTATAGAGTGTATAATTATGAAAATTCCGTATAAATGAATATTTATCAGAATTAAGCAAGCTTTTTAAATTAATGTAATAAATTGATATTGGAGACACTTTTATTCGATTTTACAGACTTAGTAGTGCACAATTGAGTAGTATTGTTTTGAATTATGTCACAAAACATAAAATTTCCCGAACACCACCATAAATACCCAAAGCCATGCTCAAATATCCTTCACTTAGTTTGTTGTTTTGTAAGGCTTATCTAAAGTTTTTGGCATGTTGCAGCATTACTTTGGGTATCTTCTTTTCTCCATTGTGTTAATTAGGTTTCATATAGAACATTGTTTAAGTTCATCAACTGATATCCATTTAGAAGTCAGTTATTTCAATACAAAAAGTTCCTCTTATAGATCAAATACATTTGCACTGATTTGCTATTATTAGGAAATGAAATGAACGGTTGTCCCTGACGTCTCAAAATATTACGCCGATCTAGAACTCTTGAAAGTATATTGATAAAATTTCACTAGTATTAACGTTTAATATCTGTCTTGTGTTGTGTCTGTCAGTCTCTTAATATGCCAGTTGGCTGCATTGTTTTCGGACATATACTCAGCTGAAGATGTGTACCAGTGTAAGGCCTCATCCAAGTCACCCTCCATCTCATACGCGTGACCTAACAAGTTCAACGCTGTTTCGAAATGATATAGAGCATCAATATTATCAACATTCATAACGTATGTCGCTAAATTTTGAAACGCATGTAACTGTTTTTCTCGCATTTCAAGGCCCCCGTATGTAAAATATTGCAAATAGAAAAGATACGGTCGGGCGTCGACTACGGCCATTTCCATCCACATATGTTCAGTTCTTGTTCTAAGTTTAATGTCATCATTCAATGCCCTGTTCATTTCATACAGCAAAAATGGTGGTACACATGGGACCTCCATTCTTGTAAATCTCACACAGAACGCGATCTTATGTACAATATTTTTGTAATCATTTTCAAATGCATATTTACGAAACCCATCAGAAGGACGCTCATATAGCACACCCCGTCCGCAACCACACACTGACTGGACGCTGGCGTCGAATCTACGTTCAACGTCATTTAACACGTCCGCCGTTCTTAAAAGATCTCCTTTACAATATAATATAGACGCTAATTTCAATCTGCTAGATGCTACATCCGTGTCTAGTGCTATTTCAAAAAGTTGGAATATTTCCGTTTTGAATGGTTTTCCTCTCTGGAGGGAACATGATGAAGCAATACAGGCGAACATAGAATACACAAATGGCTTATATATCGATATCAATTCACGTTCGTACCTCGTGCTTGTTAAATGTATGTCGTGTATTTTCAAGCAAAAGGTTAAAATATCTTCAATGGGATAATTCATTATTTCAAGGCATGTTTTGTAAATTGTTCGAAAAAAGTCATAAGCAATTATTCCTGCAATACTTTCATGAGTATGTAATCTATGATCCACGAAATCATCATTACCATGGAATAAAGATAATCGCCTTCCAAAATCGTCCATTTCTATTTTTTGTAAAACAAATAAAGGACAATATGAAAAACTTTCCAGGAATTCCGTCAACTTCTGTTGATCCATGCGTGTGATTTTTCCTTCAAAAAGATTAACACCAGTTATAATGTAATGTGGACAAACACCTTTTCTAAGAAACATCTGAAGAGTTTGAAAACAATGTTGTAAGCAGTCCAAAAGTTTATTTTCTTTCCATTCTGACAAAGGTATTCTCTCCATTGTAAAGAACATGACGGTTTTGCAATGAAATGAAGTTAATTTGCTTTTAGCACTCAGCTGATTTTTAATAACAGATTTCTTCAGCATTTTTAATGTAACATAGCACTTCATTTGAACAATGTTAAACCCAAATACAAGAACTCTTTCAATAAGATTCGGAGATATTCTCCATTCTATGTAGTCGTTTACACTTTCAACGTGCCCATCCGGTACAAGAAAACATGAACACTCTCTCGCAACCTGAAAAACTTCTTTTGTTGGCCATTTTCCGGACCTTGAACGAGTAAACCAACTTTCAACCTCCGGTGGTAGAACCTTACATCGAAAAGCAGGGACATAATCGACATCTTCTGTTGCACTCACTGACGGGCCAGAGCTAATAAAATCTTTTCCGAACTTAACTTTGTAATGATTTGCCCAAATTCTGTTATGGATAAATATACGGCCATCTTGGTCGTGTACAACATCTGCCTGTCCAATATAACGGACAGGTTTTGGTATGTCTTGTCTTATCCGCTGAAGCCAATAGTGTTGTGGTGGTGTAGTTTCCTCTTTGACCATAAGGAAGTTTGTTCTGCCAGCGTCCCAGTCGCCCAGATGAGATATAATATTATATTCATCGTGACATATAAGGTAGTCGAAGTCTGATTTCATACCCAGCGTAGTTGAACCTTCTGACTGACTACCAAAGTTTAAACACGTAACATCGTCTCCAAGCATTCTTAATTTAATTGTTTCCAATGCCTCATTTCGCAAGAAGGATTCCCGCCTTCGCTTAATCATCCGCGAGCTTACACCAATATCGTCAAGTGCTCTTGACATACGGAGGGACATCCAGCCATATGCGTCCTGGGCCTTGCATCTGCATTTTCCCTTTTGGTAAAAAAATATACACTATGTTACTTAGTACACTTGTAATATACATGAATATCATTTAATCTATGTAGTTTCAACAAACTATAAATGAATTCTCTATCAAATCAAATCAACTAACATGTTATGCACTAAACATTTTAACTTTTATGGTCACAAACCCAATGACCATAATGAAACTGCAATCTTGTTGGCAAAGGCGTCAAAGTCAAAAAGCATCCAACCTCGAACACATTTAACCGTTCGTAAATCAATGATACATTTATTAAAAAAATGAATCAAATAACCCACTGAACATGTTATCGACATCATACAGTTCATCTCAAGATAATCAAGCAGCGAACCAATAAGAAAAGTTTAACTGGTAGGGTTTCTTGTCCAAGCGGTAGCTATTTTCTTGCAATTGTGTATCTTACGTCACGATTTATGACGTCACCCACATAGTGATGCTGACGTGAAGATTATTCAATTTCGTTGAGAATAATATGAATTTTACGTGATGGCATTGAATTTGCAATACAATAATAAAAATGCAGTATCTATAAATAGAGTATACTAGGATATTGCCGTGGATAGAGTAAGTTTATCTGGCAAGGCGGAGGAGCGAGTGTCCTTCTCTATCATTACCCTATTATTATATTTGTCCTGTAGTTTTGTATATAAAAAACCCCAATAAAGTACATGTGCCAAAAAAGTCTCAATACTGTTCAAATGTATCCAATACGTTTATGGTCAAATTAATTTAATTACAATAAGTCAATATCAATTAACAGAAATGCCTTTAAAAAGGCTGATACGTGAAACGGTCATCAAACAAGTATATATTGTACAAGTATTCCGCAAGACACAGGTCATGGTTTTGTTTTTCTGTGACGTTTCAGAATAGAAAAGAAATCCGTGTTCGCGGTCATGTGACCAACTGACTATATATTGTACAAGTATTCCGCAAGACACAGGTCATGGTTTTGTTTTTCTGTGACGTTTCAGAATAGAAAAGAAATCCGTGTTCGCGGTCATGTGACCAACTGACTATATATTGTACAAGTATTCCGCAAGACACAGGTCATGGTTTTGTTTTTCTGTGACGTTTCAGAATAGAACAGAAATCCGTGTTCGCGGTCATGTGACCAACTGACTATATATTGTACAAGTATTCCGCAAGACACAGGTCATGGTTTTGTTTTTCTGTGACGTTTCAGAATAGAAAATAAATCCGTGTTTGCGGTCATGTGACCAACTGACTATATATTGTACAAGTATTCCGCAAGACACAGGTCATGGTTTTGTTTTTCTGTGACGTTTCAGAATAAAATGAAATCCGTGTTCGCGGTCATTTGACCAACTGACTATATATTGTACAAGTATTCCGCAAGACACAGGTCATGGTTTTGTTTTTCTGTGACGTTTCAGAATAGAAAAGAAATCCGTGTTCGCGGTCATGTGACCAACTGACTATATATTGTACAAGTATTCCGTAAGACACAGGTCATGGTTTTGTTTTTTCTGTGACGTTTCAGAATAGAAAAGAAATCCGTGTTCGCGGTCATGTGACCAACTGACTATATATTGTACAAGTATTCCGCAAGACACAGGTCATGGTTTTGTTTTTCTGTGACGTTTCAGAATAGAAAAGAAATCCGTGTTCGCGGTCATGTGACCAACTGACTATATATTGTACAAGTATTCCGCAAGACACAGGTCATGGTTTTGTTTTTCTGTGACGTTTCAGAATAGAAAAGAAATCCGTGTTCGCGGTCATGTGACCAACTGACTATATATTGTACAAGTATTCCGCAAGACACAGGTCATGGTTTTGTTTTTCTGTGACGTTTCAGAATAGAACAGAAATCCGTGTTCGCGGTCATGTGACCAACTGACTATATATTGTACAAGTATTCCGCAAGACACAGGTCATGGTTTTGTTTTTCTGTGACGTTTCAGAATAGAAAAGAAATCCGTGTTCGCGGTCATGTGACCAACTGACTATATATTGTACAAGTATTCCGCAAGACACAGGTCATGGTTTTGTTTTTCTGTGACGTTTCAGAATAGAAAAGAAATCAGTGTTTGCGGTCATGTGACCAACTGACTGTAGATAAACTTCAAGTGGTGAAATAACCTAATAAAGCAAAATTAACAGGGCACCTTGAAATTGGATCGATTTGTATGCAAGTGACAGGATGAAAAACACTCATATCTGTTGAAGCATGTAGCATTGATTAATTGGTAATGCATGGAATACGTAGTACATTTATGTTCATATAATATAAAGTGCTGAAATTTCTTTAAGAACAGATTCGAATGATATGATAAATAGAGTACTAGGTAAGTGTTAAACATAGGTCAAGTTTATCATAGTCCGCCCGAACATAAAATATTCTCGCCAAGGTTCGTGCTTTTATATCGCATGATAAACTTTATCTATATCAAACACTAACCTAGTAATCTCTGTTTGTTTATGATATGAGAAGTATTTTGTTTTTATCATTGCTAGTCGGATTGTTATTTGTTCAATATAGGCACACACTTTGAATGCATGTAATTTATCTGATGGCTATAATTACCGTACAAATAATTAACGTTAAACTGCTGACACGACTTCGCATTTTGGCCAAATATTCTACTAGCCATAGGAAAGATCCATGAACACACGTACACAGACAGGTATGTATACAGTGATACGTGTGTATTGATATGTACACGAAATCAAATCCAAGTACAATTTTGGACATTTTGATACATTTAACTTACAGAGTGCTTCTGTCTAGTCATTGGATGTTTGTCGGGGTACCTCTGTTCGGTATGGTTGTAGCGCAGCGTCTGAAAAAAATACACGCTGCATCATGAGGGGCGGATCAAGGCTTTGAGCCGATGCCTTTTTTATCAAGATAACATTTCAACTTGTGAGTTTTCGAAAGTTCGCTGTCATTCTCATTTTATAGTTGAAACACTAATTCAATATCGTAAAATATTTGTGATAAAAACAAAACAAATTAACTGTATTGTCAAAGCAAGGAATGATTGTTTGTTTTAAGAATTTGATCTCATACTTTTTCCGACCACAAACTTTGTGTTTTTATTAAATAAAATAGTATTCAGTTTTGTAGTAAACCTATCAAATATTGTTTAATAGATTTACAGTACAATTACAAACAATATAAAACGATGATTCGGCCAATTTCAAAGACACCGAATAAACACTGAGACATCAAGTAGACGAAATACTGATTATATTTATAAACCTGCTTGTTATACACATAGACTCTCTGTAATCAACGTTTATTGGTTAAATATTGATCTGCTTGTTTATTCTCTTCATCATAAATGTAAATTTAATATTTTAAAGCGTGATCATATTAATATAGTGGGTCTTGATCGATAAACTTATGACATAAGAAACCAGATAGGTAATAAATGGTTGAGATTGGGTGATCGTCAATTTTAGTTACGAATAACATTGATGTAATTGTTGACAACTTAAAGCATAAGCGAGAAGGTATGCCTAATAACAATATCAAGTAAATTATAAGGTAACAGTAGGCTCATTTTGACATGAATTGAGGTGAAATTTGGTATGCTTGATAGTTAGATACTAAAATATAAGTCGATAATATTGTTTTAATGTTTTCATTTAAAGTAGCTCCTTTTTTGCAGACTTGAAGTAGTCCGATTAGTGTTCACTTAAACTTTCAGTACTTACTATTTTATCTTTCGTTCTGTCCTGTCCTTTTGTTTTTCGAATCCACTTGTGCAAGAAATAACATAGTGTCAATCCTGTCACCCCAAAGGCAACTGTAGCAATTAACCTGTACATCTAGAAAGCAAATAATCAAATATCATTTTCTATTTTGATATTGTTTTGAATTATAAAATATTTGTCTAAATTATCAAAGCGAAAATGATATAAGCAAATATGCTGATGTTAATTCTACAGAAAGATTATTATGTATATACATCTTATACATGTATATTACGTTCATAAATACGAGTGGCAGCGACAATTGTTTACCACCTGGTATACCCTTCCCTAACGTAGTGTAGCCATGTGAATTACACAAACCATTTAAACGTATTATAGTTGAATGAATGACTTACTTTTGATTTGGAAATATGTTAACACCCATTAATCCAAAACGTTAAGTAGAAAGTTTAATAACGGGATTTTACCATTCCTTTTGAAGATAAAGTCCTTTAACAAATTCAAGATAAGCTCCACAGTGTAGTGCTATATCTGCTGTTTATCAGAAAGACTTTCTAATCTTTAGACTTTAACAATACATAAATGCCTTACGATATGTTTGATTTATCGGAAAAAGGAATCACATTTCATTATATCGACAAACTACCGCAGATAAGTTCATTGCATTGTCGACAAAACTATGCAGGACCTTATCTAAAGATAATATCACGCGTTAAACATTTTTTTGCAATGGTTAAAGGTTATTAGTGCATGAAATACTAAATATAGTTATGTCTCATTTTTTAAACTTTTATACTTCATGCTAATCAAATCCTTTATCATTCAACATAATAATTTTCAAAACCTGTTCAGTTCATTTACAAATGACAAAACATATTATACAGGATTTTATATGTTTGGTCATGGCTTTCGGTTGATAATTTTTCAAGTGAAAATATTACCCCTCGGGCCATAATTCTTCCCACTGGGGCAATTATCAACCGAAAACCATGGTCAACCATGTATTATTCTTTAATTAATAAATATTTTCTTAAACTAGTAACACAGTTGTACAGGGCGTTTTTTATTCAGTGTTGACATTCAAAAAACAAAACAAACGAAACAGCAAAATTGTATGTATTTGAAAAACAAGGACATACACTACTACTTACAGTAACGGATCAGGTGATATTTTTGGCGGGAAACATTGTAGCCCGCTCAGTGCTTCTTCTTCTTCTTCTTCTTCTTCTTCTTCTTCTTCTTCTTCTTCTTCTTCTTCTTCTTCTTCTTCTTCTTCCTTCTTCTTCTTCTTCTTCTTCTTCTTTTTCTTCTTATTCTTCTTCTTGATCTTCTTCTTCCTTTACTCCTCCTCCTCCTTCTTCTTCTTCTTCTTCTTCTTCTTCTTCTTCTTCTTCTTCTTCTTCTTCTTCTTCTTCTTCTTCAAATTCATCTTCGTACCCACAATTAATTTTTAAATGTCGTGACAATTATTTATAAATTGTAACGTTTAAGATATTCATTTCATCGTATTTTCTAATTGTCATTTGCTGCTTCCTTGCCATGTTTTTCTGCAAATATACTGTGCGTATCCTAATAATGTCACTATTGATTATTCTAATCAATACCGTATACAAACTGATTGTGATAACCGCATGCCATTATTTCTACGCCAAATTATAATGTCACTTTAATGACACCATGACGTCCTAATTGTGTTGACGTTGTTTATTTAAATATACTCAGTTTCTATCACCTGGTTTAGACTCAAACTCGAAATGCGCTGTAGTGGGTTTCTTTGTTGGATAATTAACATTATTGAAATGTTCAAACAAATGTGTATTTACATACAGAGGATTTTCAACAAGCTCAGAGTTTTTTCACCATTTGCGAATGTGGCCAAGGTGCATTGTGAAAATAGCGACAAAATGCCTAAACTTGTAAATATAAGATTGTATATTTCAAAAAGAAACAAATCAAAGGCCAATTTAAGATCCTGGAATGGAATCGAATAAGACTGCATTTAAATGTATCTGGAATAGTTGACTTATTTACAGTTGTATAATTTCTTTCAGAGGGCAGTATGGTACCAATGGTGCAGCCGGCGCTGAATTCATGGCTTGTCCTAATAAAATTCGCAGATGTGGTAATAGTAGTGCTATATGTAATTCGGACAATAATGCAACAATCAAGTAATGCTTATAGCCAAAATATTCGTGCATGTTTGTACAATTACTCAACAAAGAATGACAAAATTTAAAAAAATAACGTGGTAGTAGAATTTCATCATGATAACACTTTTTCATCACTTTTTAAATTAGGTCCAGGTGGAGGTATAAAACTTGAAAATAATTGTCATTCGGAGCATTAAAAGAAAGCATTTAAGCTGCCGTCTCACAACTTGACAGCCCTTCTGGGTCTTTTCGTAAAAGCCTTGCAATTGATATCAAAGTAGTAAGGGGGGGATTCTTAAAATTAAAGCTTTACAAATATATGGCTTTAAACGATAGTATGTTTTTCCAAAACAAAGGTATGTTCTGTTAAACGTAAACTTCTATGACTAAATTGAAGGAATGTATTCCAAATTCAGACGATTCTGATAAATCATTTGTATTAATAATGTCAAAACAGTAACTGTCTGTGTGTGACTGTCACTAAAAGAAATATTTTTCTGTCAAACGTAAGTATCGCTTTAAGCCATAACACATCAATCCTCAAACTTAAATATGGAACACCGTGAACTAATGTTTGTCAGCAGTCTAATATCACAGGTTTCTAGACATTTGCACACTAATTGGCTCATAAAAGGACAAAAACTAAAAAAGGTGTCAAAACACTTAATTTGTGTGGATGCAGCTTTAAATTGGTGCTGCATTAACGATTCTGTGAATCATGTTCCATAATATTGTATAGGCTTTTGAAATAATTGATGTAAAAATCGCATTCCTATTTTTGCTTTTGTATTTTATGTTTGATTATGGTTTTATTTTCTAAGATGATGTAATAAATATCACTAGATATTTAAACTAGTTAATTTGCGTCCAGCCTACAAATTTATTTAAAGCTTTCAAGTTAGAATACAAGTCTATAATTATGTGTAATATATTTAAACAAAAAAATTCAAATACAGCTCTGGAAATCTGACTAACAGTTATGCTTAAGTTCTCTTATTGTGAATTTACGGTTTAAAACTGGTACATTTAGTATTTTTCAATGAAGATTTAATTTTGTATTGACAATTCAAAGTCATGAATGGGGGTTAAACCTCAGAAAGATTGTGTAATCAATCCACTTAGAAGTTTTGGCAAGGTAATGCAAATTAAAAATGGGAGAACAAAATAAATTATACTAATCATTACACTGGATTGCATACATATGGCTTAGTAATTACTTGACTTACCAGAACCTATTCTGAATATCGGACAGGCAAAACAATATACACTTTCAATATGGCCCTTTACTTGACCACACCTGAATATGGGAAAATCATTACAAAAATGAGTTTTGAAAAAAGATTTGACCAGCTCTGGTCAGTGAGTAAGTGCAACAGAAGGTGTCTATTATGTCCCTGCTTTCCGGTGCCTAATTATACCACCGGAAGTTAAAAGTTGCCTAAATTCTTCATGGTCAGGTAAATGACAAACACAAATATTTCAAGAAAATACAATTATATGCAATAGTTTTTCATAGACAAAAACCAATTAGCATAAATATTTAACACTTGAATGATTTCCATATATAGATGAATTTCACACATGAACATCTAAACAATCTACAAACATTTATTCGCAACACAAAGTGTGATTAATACCTTTTTCCAATCATACAGTCTGACACCATTTTTTATCCTTTTTGACTAATATTTACAAAATATACACAATCCCGGCTTGTTTGATGTTGTTTTTTGTGAATGGTAAAACTCATGGGATTACATGAAGCACATAGGAATGTCAGTCAGGTTAGGTTTTATCGTCGTCCTACTGTCCACGAACATTGAATCATCGGCGACCAAGGCCTTCACCACAAGCACGCCCTCGTTGCCTCATGGGGACAGGAATATCATGATCCGCTGCGTCGGAGGAATCTGAAATTTTAATAAGCAATATTATAAATAAATGTTCATTGTAGTATAATGTTGTATGCATTACTTAAACAGTTTGATGATAACACAAGAAAGGTGGTGCTCGTTTCTTGGCCAAACTTTATTTTTCTATTACTGTCCACACATTGCATATGAATTAAATAAACACTATACTCTGTAGCAAAATAAAAACAAACATGCATAAATCATTAAATGTATAATTTTGAAGGAAACAAATAATACAAAACATGCATCATATTTGCTAACAACAAAGAAGTTAAAATACGCACATGAAGTTTTTACCTGGACAGGTGTAGTAGGTATAGATGACCGATCCGAAACTGTCTTTTCAAGGTAACGGTCATCCGAATTCCCGTCAAACATGTCCGAACCAAATTCAAACTTTGGATAATTACTGCCATTCACGATGAAGTTCAGCACTTCTTGCCCAGTATATATACGTTTACTTTAAGCGGAAGCCAAATTAAACAAACACATTTGTCCAAAATTTAATCAAACTTTAAATGGTGGTAGAATTGCCATTTATTCACGTTATTTTCAAGAACCAGGAAGAGTAACAAATGTTTTCATGTTGCCAATTAAGTTTCGATCATCTAGACGCTTGTATCCGGGTCTATATTGTTCATTGACTCTAATTAAAGCGGCTGCATGATTGAACTAGTCGGTGCTTTGATAACACGGTTATAAGGGAAAAGGCTACATTCTACTAAACAAATTAGTGCTCGTAAACAAAACTATTTTCTTAGATGGTGCGGGCGCAAGTGATAAAAAATAATGTTGGTGTATGCAGAGAGTAACGTAATATTTTTGCAAATCAGGTTATATTCGAACATTTCACATAATTCAATCACGTAGCAATTTGTATTTCAAGAGATCAAGCATTGGCCACGCTATGTTTAATTTCTAGCGAAGGCTGTACACAAGTATCATAAAAATAATGAATTTAACAGTTTTGTGCGCAGTGAAATGGTGATTGGATATACGAAACATTGCATGAGGAGGAGAGCAACCATTAATTGCTGTGTCAGATGTCGAATAGTCTAACTGTTGGTGCCTAGCACCATCAAACATCGAAACAATTGACATATGAAGTTGTAATAAGTCAATGGCAATAGAAGTAAGCTTATAACCGAAGCAGCATCATGCATTTAAAGATTTATATTAATCTACGATATGTTGATATTGTAAATAATAAACTTGACAAAGATTTGTGTCGCGAGACCTATAACATTATAAACGCTAATTAGTGGAATGTTACGGAAGTATGATATGTGTGATAAACATTACTTTATGGGTGTTTTTGTCATTTGTTTTTAAACTTCAAAGCACGTAAGTCTAATAATTTAGGCATGGCTATGAGCTTTAACTCCAAGAAATAATCAAAGTAAAAATATCATTTCACAAACGGCTTTTAAATTATGATATATTGCGCCAACAGATAGGTGGGTACTTTTATATCAGAGCAGCTTTCATTTGTTAAATTATAATTAGTTTTATAATGTTTTGCGCAAGTCCAGTTTTCCGTTCTGTGTCATTGGCATTGACACTATGCCCTTGAATGGGATTCACGTTTAAATGTACTAATATACTTGTTTATGTGCTTTCATATAAATATTATTATGGTATTATGTAAGGTTCTCCATATTGGCTTCAAAAATGCTAACACGGAATACATCTTGTTTACTCCAAAAACATATATTCTAAAACCGAAAAAGACGTCTCTGAAAAGGACTTAGGTATACATTTCTCAAATAACTTCAGTTTTGACTCAAACATAAACAAAACTGTAAATAAAGCAAATAGCCTGATAGGTCTTCTCAGGAAAATTTTGTGTACGTGGACAAAAAAACTTTCTGATGCTGTACAAAACCCTCATTCGACCTCATATTGACTATGGAGATATGATATATACCCTTGTCTTAAGAAACTTAAACAGTTTATTGAAAACTGTAAAAGACGATCAACAAAATTAATTCCGGAAATTTCTCATCTACCATATGAGCAGCGTTTGAGTGAGCTGAGCTTGCCATCTCTAGAATACAGAAGGTTGTGAGGTGATCTCATACAAGTATTTAAAATGATCACATCGATGACATAGACTTTGCTACTTTGTTTACCTTATCAGCCAACACATCAAACCGTGGACATAATTACAAGATACACAAACCAAGAGCTAATAAGAACATTCGTCTATACTCGTTCGCCCATAGAGTCATAAACAATTGGAATGCTTTACCAGTTGATATTGTAAATGCAAAAAAATGTGATTATATTTAAGTCAAAGTTAGATAAGCTGTGGCAAGCAAAGAGGTTTACTCTTGAAAATGTGTACTAATTAGATCCAAAACAAGATACTATTAAAAATATGCCAAACCGGACTGGAGACAACGCATAAACAGACATCGAGGGGAAAGACAGGCCTTCGGGGCCTAACAGTTTCCCTCCAGAACCAGGTAGAAACAGGTACAATAAACGTATGATATAAAACTTCCAAAACTTTATAGTGAGTAATGACTGAGGGGGACACGTCCAGGGTGTGAAACATATTTTGCTGACATTTCCAAGACAGTTTAAAATTTTGCACATCAACATATATTAAAACTTGTGATTTTGTTTATCTAACATGGAAAAATAGCATATGTGATTTTTTTGCAAATCTTACGATAAGGCAACATCAAGTTTGTGTTTCGTTCCGCGGATTTACCGCACCTATTTTGAAAATGCAAAATATATGCGACTGCATCTATATTTCTATAACGAACCGGATTGTTTGCGGCAATAAGCTATTCCTACAGCTGAAGTATAATCAGTCATTATTTTCCTTCGCTGTTTTATAGTTATTTTTTACGCAAAGTAACCAATGTGTTGGTTTTTATATTTTATCAACCGGTTTAGAAGTGCTTTCAATTAAATCATTCAAAAAGGTTGCATAGTTTAATCTGTAATATTTGACATATGATGTGTAAAATACGCACTTTCTTAGACCTGGTTGAATCATGGAGACGAATTTAGGAAATGCCATTTTAAGAGCTGTTGCTGTGTATATGCAATTGCGAAGAAGTACATTTAATACTCTTCGATAGCTGATACAGACTTTCATTACTCATTCTTAATAAATAGCTAAATAAAGGAATACCAGTTTAAGGAAATCGGTTGTGCCGTTCCGTTGAAAAACATGAATATATGTAAAAACACATCAACTTTGGACAGAATGAAATGAAGGTTAGGGAAATGCAAGAAATATTTGTATATATTTATAAAGACGTATGTTTAACGATCCTTATTGTGAGCTATTGATATAATACAAGGAACTCTTTATTGTAATAAAACATAAAAAAACACCATAAACATACTGACAGTGTTATAGCTTGGTTAAAGTTTCTTTCACAAACTGGCTAAATTTCTCTACTTGGACAATTGGATGTTACATAAATACATTAAGATTTAGATATGGTTGCATAGATAACGGCTATTCATTTTGTTGTTTTTTATGGCGGACGTCCTGTCATCAAAATAAATAAAGCCACTTGACTTTTGATCTGTTCTGTTTTTTCGCTGCATAAATACACGTGGTATTCTCAGATGATGTACGAGCGATTGTACATTTGCGTAAACCCAATTGTTTGTTCTTCATAAATCCTTGCTTATAGGAGTCTAGGGACGATAATAATCATATGTGATATCATTTGAGTAATGATATTGTAGGAGCATCCGTAGCTAAGTTCTCAGCTTAAACTTAAACAGCCGTAATAAAGAGGTCACATTTTCGTTGCATCTTCATAAACAAACAGAACATGGCGATGCATAAAATTACTTTTCTGGCGTGCTCTGCGGAAGTTCTGTTATTCTCTTTCAATCCACTATTACCACTCATTGTTCTGTTTCTTATTTATTTATTTTTTAACAACATTGGTTTAAATGCACTTTTGAAAATTATCAACCGATATTATAAACAAAACACTAAACAACATTGCAATTGAGAATTCATCATATATTGTCAGTAAATCCAGGAAAACAAATACATGACATTTTCATTCTATCACATCCATCGTGATATTATGGTTACAGTAAATTAATTCCACATACGGAACCCTACGTCCTCACCATGACCACAGTCGTGAACACACCACCCAATTTGAGGGCATTCTAGGAAGCTACTTTCTCCTCCTCCGCATATCACATGGTCCATCCAGATGTCTCCACTGCCCTTACCCAGACCCGCCTCCACCACATACTTACATTCCCGGAACCGGAACATCCTGCACACCACGTCTACGTTGTTTGTGTTGTAAGATTCCGTTGCATACTGAAAGCTGTCATCACAAACTGTTTCCCAATTATTATCGTGATTGACCTCTAGCCGTCCCTGGACACCCTTGGAGCCATAGAAAGACGCATTGGCCAAACGTACATTTTTTTCGCATGGGTAATAATAACCATCGTGAGTAATTTTTTTGTATATACATTCTTTTAAAGAAGCAATTTCTTTCTCTAATTCACTTACATTTGACTCAATTGTATTCCCCAGCCTCTCATCTATAGCTTTTATGTCATTTTTAGTTGCTTGTAGTTCTAAAGCTAAATCAATTATTTGAGTCGGCACGTCCGAAAAGTTACTACGTAATATTCTGACAAGGTTGTCTGCTTTTAAAATTATTTCACTAACATTTCGATCAGAAATTGCCATGAATCGTTCAAGGTTGTTTTCATTCTGACTGTATGTTAAAGAAATGTTTTGTTTTATGTTTGATTCTGTTTCATTAAATTGTAAAGCAAGGTGTTGACTGGTGTTTTCTAAAAACGTTTTTATTTCCATTTCGACATTGTCCGAAAAAATACTAACGTTTGTAAAAGACCAATTCATGAACTCTGACAAATTAGCGTTTGCCAGCGATATATTTTCATGAATGTTCTCGATATTGTGTTGCACGTCTGCAGTCAGGTTATGCATATGGCTAGTTATCTTTGGTTCAAGCTCTCTCAGTTGAACCTTAAAATCATGCTTCAGTTGATGTAATTCCTGTGTGTCATTTGCGTAAGCCTTGCGCATATTTTGAACCTCTGCCTTTACAACATGACTTGCTTCGTTTATCTCGTCATGTACGAGTTGCTTGCCATTTTCTCCAGTCTCATCAACAACGTTGTAAGAAGTACTGTACATGTCTTGGCTAAGACTGCTCGGGTCGTGCGTAACCGTATTGTTCTCCAACATGTCGACTCTGTTGACGAGTTCTTTGACCTCATGTCGAATAGATGATAACTCCTGAATAAATAAAGTAACAGGTTAAATGTAACGAAAGCATTGTTCCGGTATTTCAAAGATGAAGTTTTCATAAACTCATATTTCTGCATTTCATTTTTTTGGTGATTATTAAAATATAGATTACATATAGGACACTTGTTCTATTTAAAAAATGTAAAAATAAATTACTTTATTTTACTGAATGTGCACTTTAATCAAGATGTCACTCGAATTTAATTGGTGTTCACAAGGTGACCTATATTTCATTCTTACATTGAAATTAATACTAATAATAATTTCTTTAATTTTTTATACACATCAAATAATTGATTTTTAATCAGAATATCGCACCAAGTATTAGATAAATTACTCAGTACAAGAAGTGAAGTGATTGATTTGTCTTCCAAGCTCTATGATCGCTAACATTGTTTTTTTTTCTTAAAGGGTAACGGACGAAAATAAAAGTAAAAGTTTTTTTATCGATTTAATCGTTATTAAGGACGTGAGTTAATCCGGATTATATCCACGTCATTTTTCAATCAAAATAAAGCAACAATTATTGTCTTAACTATATTTAAGAAATATTGTACACCCAAATGTCATACAAGGTTCGACCAGTCAGCCCCCGCAGATGTAACGCCAAGCGCCATTTACCTTCGGGGGCTAACTGACCGGTCCGTATAATGCCATATGGCCCGAAGTGGTGACGTATATCTCCTATATTATACCAAACATTTATATAACATTTCAATATTTTAAAGCGCTTTTGGTATGTTTTATTGAACCAAGCAAAAATGCACATTCAACAAATTTTCGCCGTTATACGATAATTTTGGAAAGGTCCGAACCGGTAAAAAATCGATGGACCGCTGACTTAAAAAGAACTGGATGTTTTCAAAAAAGGTTTACGCTCACCATAAACACATATTTTTCTGAGCAAAACGGTTATTCGCTTTTTCTTGTGAATCAATCACGATGCGGCATAAACTGTAGCAAACTATTTTACAACTTTTACCTATTAGTTAATATAGATGTAACGAAATAAGACCACATCAAATTGACACAAATAGATAAAACGCAAAATTAAAGAGTTCTACAGTTTAAGTATGTTCGCACTATTCGGCATTTTGGGAGATTAGAATCGAAAGTAAACGCATAACTGGAAAGCCAAACAATATGACATCATTTCCAATTGTGTATCTTACTTTGGTATGGTATTCTGAATATATATTATATAAAATAATAAATATTGATATATTATATATAATTATGATATATTGTACATGAATTAATATGTTTCTAACATTTACATGGACAAAAACTATTATCCCATTTTTTAATTATAATTATTTCCAATGAAATAACGGAACGTCCAATACAGTACTTGCATTAATGTTCATGTGTTACACATATTAATTTGGAAGAGGCCACATATTGAAAGGCGAATATGCTTACGCTGTATACGAAGCTTCGAAGACTTTTGACTTCATCTTCTAATTTCCCAATCCGTGATCCCTGTATGGGCCAAAAGACTGTCGAGCACAACGTCAGAAAAAGCAGGATCGATCTCATGACGTCTTATCTGAAATAAATAAACAAACAAATACTAGAAATAATAATAAATAAGTAAATAAATAGATAAAAAATATAAAATTTAAAAAAAAATCAAAAAAGAAAGAAAGAAAGAAAGAAAGAAAGAAAGAAAGAAAGAAAGAAAGAAAGAAAGAAAGAAAGAAAGAAAAGGAAGGAAAAAATAAAATAAAAACGAATAAAAATAATCAATATATAATGAATATCGGTATATGCGGCATATGGTCCGTTTCAACTATTAGCTTACCTCCATAAACCCAGTTATGGCCGGGACATACTAGCTCTATCATCGCATAATTCGTTTAGCTTGAAGTAAATGATTTTGATGCATATGCTATAGTCTGCAACAACGTTGAAACTATTCCTGTTCGACTACTGTCTGCTTGCAATATTAAAGGATTCTTTGGATCGTAGTTACCTAGTACAAGACCTGGTCTGGTGATAATTTCTTTCACCTTGTTAATGATTCATTTTGTGCTTTTCGCCATGAAAACTCATTTTTGTTTCACCATCTCTCGTCAAGGACTGGTAACCTCTGACAATTTTGGTGCGTATCTTGAAAGATAAATAACCATTACTAAGAACGTTTGCACTTGAGCTTTGTTCGACGGTTGGGGCATGTTGCTTATAGCATCAGTCTGAATTTCGTTTGAGTCTATAAAGTGATCAAATGGCCAAAGTGTTGGATATGAGTCATTCAAACTACCATTTTTTATCATTCAATATATCATCTCAATGGAGTTTTCAGAGAACTAGCATACTTATTAGTCTGATACCTCAATGTGGCTTTCAGATTAGCTTACTTTGGATCTGATACATCAATATAGCTTTCAGAGATTTAGCAATGGTGCTTTCAGTGAACTTACATAGTTGTGGCTCTCATATCTCAATGGAGCTTTCAGATAATAACATTCTTGTGTGTCTGAAACCTCTATATGGAGTTTTCAGATAACTAGCATACTTTTGGGTCTGAAACCTCAATGGAGCTTTCAGAAAAATAGCATACTTGTGAGTGAATACCTCAATAGAGCTATTTGAAAAACAACATAATTTTGTTGATAGTTCAATGAAGCTTTCAGAGAACTAGTATACTTGTTGGTCTGATACCTCATTAAACCTTTCAGAAAAACTAACATACTTGTGGGTCTGCTACCTCAATGGAACTTTCAGATAACTAACTTACTTGTCAGTCAAATACCTAAAAGAGCTTTCAGAGAACTAACATATTTTTTGGTCTGATACCTCACTGGAGCTATCAGAGAACTAACATATTTGTGAGTCTGAAACCTCAATGGAGCTTTCAAAAAACAAACATATGTGTTGGTATGATACCTCAATGGAGATTTAAGAGAACTAAAATACTTGTCGGTCTGATACCTCAATGGAGCTTACAGAGACAGAACATTCATGTGGGTCTGACACCTCAATGGAGCTTACAGAGAACTAACATACTTGTGTGTCTGATACCTCAATAGAGCTTTCAGAGAACTAACTTGTGGATCTGATACCATAATGGAGCTCTCAGAGAAATAAAGTACTTGTGGGTCTGGTACCGCAATGGACCTTTCAGAGAAATAAAGTCCTTGTTGGTCTGATACCTCAATGGAGCTTTCAGAGAACTAACATACTTGTCTGTCTGGTACCTCAATGTACCTTTCAGAGAAATAAAGTAAGTGTCGGTCTGATACCTCAATGGGGCTTTCAGACAACTAACATACTTGTTGGCCTGGTACCTCAATGGATCTTTTAGAAAAATAAAGTACTAGAGGGTCTTATACCTCAAGGGAGCTTACAGAAAAATAAAGTACTTGTTGGTCTGGTACCTCAATGGACCTTTCAGAGAAATAAAGTACTTGTGGGTCTGATACCTCAAAGGAGCTTTCAGAGAACTAACATACTTGTAGGTCTGATATTTCAAATGAACTTTCAGAAAACTACAATACTTGTATGTTGAATGCCCGAAGGAGCTTACAGAGTTTAGTAATTTTATCGACTTTACTTGCGTGGGTTCAAACCCTACTAAACCCATGTTTTGGTTTACTATAAATGTATTTATTTTTGAAATTGCAGAATAATAGAGTAAAATAATAATAAATTAAGTGTTTTCGGATGCATAATCGTGTATTTTAACCCTTGAGCAAATAAGTAAATGTATTTGGATGATTGTAATAGTCTGATTGCAGCTTTTCTTTAATTTTGTAAAAAATATGTTTTCCCATATAAATTCTCTTTAACTAACATAAAACCAGTAAATGAAAACTAAAACTTATCATCACTAATACCCTTACCTTGATGACGGTTGCACAGTTGAATTTCTATTTCCAGTACAAAATAAAACAAATTGTGTATATGAGAAAGTGAAATTTTTCAGCAATGAAACGGCAGCAACAAATTTTGCTTGATATATATGCAGCCTTGGGACAGGCAGACATCGGCTTGAAGGGTAGGATTTGAGCTGCAATAAACGAAACGAAGCATAGAGTAACGATTTGACGGTGTTGTTGAGGATGAAAACTATCGATCATTGGTTCAGAAACACATATTTGTTTCGATTGAATACCATATGATTATCCTAGCGACGTTGTTTAATGATTCAATAAATCGTATAATTGAAATTTCAATGTTGATGTCAAGCAGTTTTAAGTATATTTCATTTTAACGTTAATTCAAGGGTACCTTTTTATGAGAACGTTCGATTCTTTTTGCATCTTAACCTGCATGTGGGTTTCGTGAGAGCTGACTTAAAAGAAGGCATGATGAACGCGTGCTGGTTTTGTGTAGACCTTCAATAAATTAACCAACCAACCTGTTTTCTGGGAGTATAATTTATATGAGATTTGTTTAGGTAATTTGTAAATGGCAGCACTGTTTCATGGTAACATTCACATGATATATCCGAGTTTTCCTAAGCTACGTTGGGTTTTTTACGTACAAACTGAATTATTTAATAGGAAGTTATCTAATGGTTTACGTGCCCGACTCTCCCAATCAATAATCTAAAGTTAATAGCTCCAATGGAACATGTGCTTGACTTCCTCCATAAATTATCTTAAGTGAAGACCTCTGACTGTTTACGCACCCGACTCTCCCAATTAATGTTCTTATGTAAAGCACTAATGCGGTTATATGATTGAACCATATGAAGTACAGTTTCATAAAGTATCCAGTGCTAAGTTATACCCCAAAGCAGCCAATATCCATATAGCCATTTCTCTGCCTTAACTGACGGGCTTAAATTGAATATATGCCCCAATGATAAGTTATACCCCAGAACAGCCAATTCTCATTTCGCTTCCTTCACAAACAAGCACCAATTGGTTGAAGGACCATAGCTGAGAACCCCCACCACCCTAAAGCTAATTTTTAAAATAGGTAAAAACCAAAATGCCCATTTATCTGCATTTACAAACAAGCTAAAACATGGATATAAGCCTCAAAAATGAGTTATACCCACGAACAACCTATACTCATTTTGCTGCCTCAACAGTCAAACTGGATATAAACACTAGTGCTAAGTTATGCCATAATACAGCATATACTCATTTCGCTGCCTAAAAAGTCAAACTGGATATAAACACCAGTGCTAAGTTATTCTATAATACAGCTCATTGTCGTTTCGCTGCCTTTACAAACGAACTAAAATTGATTATAAGCATCAGTGCAGTGAGTACAGAAACAAGCTCCGTAGCCAAAAGTTCAAACATAAACCCCGTTAAATGGAACATGATTAACACCAAAGACATAGAACACAAAAACAAAAAATCACAAACAACTCAGTGCATATATACAATATAAAAAAACTATGTATGTTTATCAAGTGTTAGATACTGCCTTGGAACGCGCAGTAAAATGTAAATTTACTGGGGGTTTAAACCAGATCACGTGGAAGTATTTGATTAAAGCATTTACAAATACCATTTGTTTATTTCCTTATAATTTAATACCCACGTGCTCACTGAAAGTTCTGTCTTCAAATAAAAATGTATCGAGCATTTTTAGAATTAAGAATGCTCGAAAAATGCACGAAATTACAAGAACATTTGTTTATCTCAGCGGAATCTCGCTAAAAACACAGCCTTTACCGTAACTCTAGTCCTAACCTTAGAATATACATTTCTCACTACTAGGAGCCAAGATAGATTCGTACAACACAGTTATCATTTGCACTGTGCATGCGGGTTTTACCTGATTCAGCCTTGAATAAATTAACCGACATATCCTGTTTACCAACTGTCAAATATTTTCGTGTTTCTGAGATATCAAGAACGCTCGTTTCCAAGACTTGACCGGATTATTGGTCTAGTATGTAATATTTTATTTCTAAAAAGCATAGTTTATAAGCCCAACAAGTTTAGAATAATGTTTGATATATGCTTTCCGGTAGTTTGTACAGATTTATCAGTTAAATTGGAGCGATTTTCTGTGAAAAATGCAATGAAAGTCTCCTTTGTCAAATTCTGTCAATTTTGGACGCCTGGTTTACCCATATTTGTTGGCATCGGTTTAAAGGGTGGAGAAGGAATATCGAAATAGTATAGCAATATATTACAAACAAGCTTTAAAGGCCTTAAACGATGTGTTAATACACATTCGATTTCAGATGAAATAAAAGACAAACACACAAACCGATATATATATCAAGCTATAAATATCAATTTTGCCTTTTCTGCAATTGCATTAACACATTATTTATCAGCATAATACCTTTTCCAATGTTGCCAACATTGTATGAAGAATTAACCAGCAATAACTTAACAATCTAAAATCGCTCTTGTTTCTCACTCGGTGTAAATAGATAACGATCTTACACTGAAACAAACATTTCATCATCATCATCATCATCATCATCATCATCATCATCATCATCATCATCATCATCATCATCATCATCATCATCATCATCATCATCATCATCATCACCACCATCATCACCATCACCATCATCAACATCATCATCATCATCATCATCATCATCCAAATTAGTGATATTTTAAAAACGGTAGACTGCAGCATTTCTAAGTTTATTATGTACATGTATATGATAAAACGCTTTTGATATAGAATATGAAAGTCATTTAGGGGTCGGTATAAGTCATCAATCGTGAAGAAATAAAGTTTTATAAAATTGAAGTCATTTTGAGAATTATGCAACATTAAGGTGAATCCCCTTACCTAAATGGACAAACGTTACAATTGACCAGTCCAACTAGTTCGACTCGTCTTATCTGGTTACGTGATCTAATAGGTACAGCGATGGCAGCTCGTCGGATTCGGTCATTTTGCCCTTTCCAAAATTGTGATGTTACAGTGTCATCTTTGAAATCCTGCGGAAGTCGAAAACAATAATACAAGGGCAGTAATATCAGGTGAGTCGAGGTTTCCTGGTCATTGTTTCGGGTGAAACACGTTTCGATTCGATGCAACTAAATTGTGTATTTTTATTTGAACGATGTTTAAAGACCTTGTGCACCGAATAAAAAGCAATTGCTTGTTTGCGATGTCACTTGTTTAAATAAAAAATCATGTCTGTATTAAAAAATGCACTTTCTTACTAGGCTTACCGACTTACTCAATGCACTTTATTCTTCAAAACTTCTTTTTTATACCGTTTTCTGTTGTGCAAATCTCATTCGAAACCCTGTTTTGATCAATGAAAGGTATTGTTATTGGTTTCCGAGGAGGACAGATCGCTAATTTTGGAGATAGATCGGCACATTTAAGAAAATGCTTTCTGGTTCATTCTGTACATTTTTAAAACCCAGGTTCATCCCAAATCTGGTAAATCTATGGCACACTGAAATAACGAGGCGTCGACTGTTTTTCTTAATCCATGTTTACTATAACACGTATAAAAAGGTTCATTTGGATAAGTAACACAAATCTCTCTGCTAAAAGTAGAACTGTTATTGTATTCCGGCGGTTATATAGTAAGTCGAGACACGGCTAAGTCTTTAAATAAAATAGTGTTTTCTTAAGTTGTGACGAACTACATTTGACGTTAAATTGTTAACTGTTTACTCATTGTTTTCTCTCTTTTATTTTGATAGCCAAATTTAAACATATTGCTTCAAGACATCTGCATCTCTGTAAAGTGAACTCTTTGTTTATTTTATTTATTAATATATATGCAGTTTTAAATTGTCCACGATTTTACCATAAGTGATAAGAGTTTAGTCTACATCAACTCCATTAATCGACACGTAGCAATTATAGAGAACAACTCTTTTAACAAACGTTTTACAACATCTTCTTTATTATCTTTTTCATCAATTTTAGTTCAAATACATCTAACAGATTACTTAAAAGACAACTAGCTAAGAGCAGAGAAATGAAACCATATCAAAGTCAGAACTTTGGGACGTTTTTTAGATACATGTTATATCAAATTTCTAAATTACACAACTAGCTAAAAGCAGAGAAATGAAACTATATCCAATAGTCAGAGCTCTGGGACCATATAAGATGTCATTCATCACAGCTCTTTGGGTACAAACTTACTCATTAGGCGTATATCCGATCCACCGGTTGGGAAAATACTTCCCCTTTGCCTTCTCAATTTTGTTTAATATTTATGCAAAAAGCTACAGAAACATGCTCAGTAGCAAAACGTTTAAACATAAACCCGGTTTAGTGACAATGGGCAAACGCCAAAGACATAGAACACACAAACACAAACAAGAAACATAGAACAGCACAAACTCTACAAACAGCACAATGCATAAATACTATATATATATATATAATTGGTATATTTATCAGGAATTGTTAGGTACCGCCTTGGAACGGTCAGTAAAATGTAAATTTACTGGGGGTTTAAACCAGTTTTTGTAACAAACCTCACTCTTATCCCAACAATCCTTAATAAAGATAAAACGCAAAAGGTAAATCTTATCAAAGTATGCATTAACTTGAGGAAACTTATCAATAAAACAAATAATAATAAACGAAAAGGTAAACCCCAAGTACTTCTATGATTAGAGATCCCAACTCTATCTGCAGACGGAGGGAAACAATTCAGAGCACCTAATGCAAATACCTTTCAAAGATACGATGCAGTCATCGTTAGAAATTTTAAACATCACACACAGTCTGCCTTATAAAATAAAAGGTTTAAAACTGTGTGATCATAGAGTTTCATAATAAAAAGCATCATTGTACTAAAACTGGGAACAAATAAAGAAAAATAAAAGCGACTAGTATATGCTATTCTCTCCTTCCAAATGATTAGAAAACGTAAAATATTTGAAGACAAAAAAGGCACAGCCAAAACACTCAGAGTCACCCAACACGTGTTCGCCAAAAAAGGTTTTAAAAATAACATGAATTAGCAAATTCTTCATAAAAATCAAAGCACTGAAAGTTTAGTTATGAAAAGATGCTATATTCAACCCAATACTTTGTTTCAGACATTCATCTTCAAAAACAAGAAGGCAAGTGCTCTTCAAAATATTGCCTTTATATCCACGGTTTAAATAAAATCCAAGTAATTCATTAAGTCTATCTGCTCAACGACCTGCTGGAAACATTTTAATTTTTCGAATTTTCTTTAAAACATCACCATAAAAATCGGCATGAGCAATACTATCAGCAATGAGCGATTTAAGACTACTATTATACTTTGATATGAGATAAAAATGACCATGAACAAATTTTGAGAAAGTTTTCCTTAATTTAAAATATATTAAGTCTCACCTGGAGATGTGGGTCAAGTCATAATGCAGCCATAATAGGGCGCGGGCAGACCTTTTTATTTAGCAACAACACTATTTGGTCATTTTGGTGCTGGCTGTTGCTAGTGATACAACCTGAAAGATTGCGTCGAAAGTATTATATATTGTATTTTTATCAAATATAGTTTAAACACTGCTTGTCCTCGCGACAGAATACATGTTAAACTTAAGGGTGTGTGCTCCGAACTATATACATATATTTTAGCGATAACTATAGGTAGGATATAAGCTCTAGAGAATCATATTGAAAAGCCTGTACCAATGGAGTCAATAAAAACTGTTTTAATGTTAATTGCCTTCCAGTATAAAGTGAAGTTGAATCAAACCGTATAACAAGTGACAAGGAGAATGATAGTAATGTTGTAAAGTGATTGAAGAAGAAATATGTCAAATATCAGTTGAATAAGAATTAATTGAACAATAAATTATTTTCCACCAAATCAATTAAAAAAATGATGCAAATGAACTGGTAAAGTTGCAAAGAGGACAGTTGTTGTAAGATAAACTAGCCAAAGCATCTCCCAATACATGGAATCAAAAGCTCTACATGGTACTGTAAGTATTTTGATGTTTTCTCTAAATTATTCGTAAGTTTCTCTTCAATGTGATGTACTTTCTTGTTAAGTAATTGTAGTTCCATTGATAAATCGCTTATTTGGTTCGGTATTTCCACAATGTTAGTACGGATCAAACTGAACATATTATCTGCTTCAAGCATCATTTCACTAACATTGCGATCAGCAAGTGACAGGAATCTTTCAAGTTTATTTTCATTCTGAAGATAAGTGGAAGATATATTTTGTTTCATTTTCGATTCAATTTTTTTAGATCTTAAAGAAAGCTGTTCACTTGTGTTCGCAAATAACTCAGTCATTTCTATTTTCATACTGTCAGACAACAAACTGATGTTTGAAATAGACCCAATGATGGACTCTGACAAAGTAACTTTTGCCAGCGATACATGTTCATGAATGTACCCGATATTTTGGTTCACTTCTGAGGTCAGGTTATGCATATGGCTAGTTATCCTTTGTTCAAGCTCTCTTAGTTGGCATTTAAGATCTTGCTTCAGTTTATGTAAGTCCTTTTTGTCGTTGGAGTAAGCCTTGCAAATATGTTCAACTTCTGCTGTTACAAAATCACCATCACGTACTAATTGCTCCCCACTTTCACTAGTTTTATCACCTATGTTGTACAAAGTAATTTCCATGTCTTGGAAAGGACATTTCGGGTCGTGCGTGAACGTGTAGTTTTCCAGAATTTCGACTCTGATTGTGATTTCTTTGACCTCATCTCGAATGTATCCCAACTCCTGCAAAACATAACAATGTAAGCGAGTTTTAACAGTATTAAAATTGTTATTAAATTAAACCATACCAAATGCATGCCCGTATGTTACAGAATTTAATTAGGATAACATTTTCAGAGCATTATACATATAAATATTGATCTACCCATCAACTAATCAGCTACACAGTTCAGTTATGTGAAAAAAATGTCGGAAAATTAATTCTGCATTGATATGATTTCATGTGTACCTTAAATATAAAGCCTTTAAGGGATTTGATTTTATCCTCTAGTCTACTAAGCCGCGTCCCCGCGACGGTTCTCAATACAATCAGGCAAAATATCAAACACAATGGCATGGAACTCATGGCGGTTCAGCTGAAAGTGGAGCAATTTCATAACAAGGCAAAGTTTATAAAGTTTTGAACAGATCCCATACTATTAAATCTTTCAAAAATTTAATCAATGCTACTGAATGTAAACGCAATATTTGATGATTTATAAAGGTCAAAAGAAATACGACTAAGGTTTTATCTGTTCTTAAGTCCGATATTCCTATAACAAAGTTTATACTTTATGATGCAAAATACAACATGCAATAGGTTTTAATTAAAGAGCATATTATTTCCGTCGCACTGGAGAACGTGCAGAAATCCTAGTACGCTGTTAGACGAATTGGAACTCGACCAAACCGCCTGAACTCCAATGATTGTACAAAAAGGCCAATACAAAGACGCCAGACTAAAAAGTTTTGTTTTTAAAGATGATGCAAATAAAGCAAACGTCGGAGTTATATGCTATATTTTCTTAATCGGACCAACAATAGGGTATTTCTATAAAAAAGTAATCTTAAATTATTGATATGCATATTCATGTACCAAATTAATTAGTAATTTGACTAAAAAACTTTTTAAAAAATCAACAAAAAACTATATTATATACATATGTACATTAAAATTGCTAAGCATTCTTTTGAAAAAATATAACTATTCTATACCATTATATGGAGTTGGAGGTGTCGCAGTATCAAAATATATTAACAGTTTCAGGTAATTTCTTATATTGTCAGCAGGGAATGCATGTAAGGTTGTACTTCAAAATCTAAACCATATGCCTGATCCAAATGCCAAGTACCTAAGCGTGCAAAAGTTCATGGATGAAAACGAAAGGGTTATATATTTTAGTATAAACTTCCTTACACCATTTTCCTCTTCAATCATCGAAGTGCACCAAGTTGTTATATAAAGCTGCTTATTTATGTGACGTATCATTCCTCTCATTGCACTAAATTGAAGTGTGCGTGAGAAATGGTTTGGAGAGTGTCTGATATGTGTAACAGATCATAATTCTGATTTTGCGTGAGAAATGATTTTGTGTTGTTATTAACATTGGTATTTTGATTTGTTACGACCACCAAACGTAATAGAGAAAGAGAATCCAGTTTCAAACGTCCAATAGCAAACACAATTAATTTATTATCAGCTCTTCAAAATATCAAAGAAGTAATGCGAGAATTTGAATTCCGAAAAGTATAATAATGTTATTAGCGGGATACAGGTATCGCCTTTTTTCAGGTCATTTTTTTTATCTGGGTCTTATTAATTAAAGTCATCGTCCTTGTTGAATGATATAATCCCTAGAGGTCAACTCCTTTTATATTGTCCCGCACAACCAGCGTTTTTTTAAGTATGTCCTTTCATTAAATTAATTTTAGGGTTAACGTCCAGTATATGTTTAACGTGTCAGTGACATCTACCTTTAGTAGCCACAGATCGGGGTTGTGTTCAAAATCAGATGACAGCCCCATGGTATCGTTGCGAAAATGTCAGAGTGGAGTCACAATCTTTCCCGCGGACACTCAGTTTCTTAACTGATAATCCACTTGACTGTTTAAACAAACACTGTTTTATGTTGTACTTCTCCTCTTTCGACCAAATGGCAATACATTTTGGTTTGTGTTAAATATGTTTGAAATTTACTCGTGTTGTACCACTGATTTTGATTGCCCATCTACATGTTTGTATTGCTTTCTATGTAACTCTACATGATTATGTTGAACTGTTTGCTCAGATAAGGAAATCACACAGGTCATCCCGACCAGATCTTTTCACATCTAAATAATTGTATCCATATCTAACAATTTCTCTTTTTTTATAATTTGAAATATCTCTGAATAGTCAGTGTAACCACCCTCTCCAACAGTGAATTCTTTTCGGTGGGGGATATTGTCTCTTTATTCCGAAACCATTGAATTTCAAAGTTGTTGGCAATGAAAACGGTTTCAGGCGCAAAACATGCTTAGGAGGAAATCCGAGCGTTATGAACATCAATAATTTCTTAGATCAACGTATATTCTTTAAATTAAATTCAAATGAAGAAACATCTTCGGAATACCTCGGATACTACTAAACTGAGGCTTGTGATTGGTCAATGACGTTTTATCGTGGCAAAAATATATGTAATGTCGATCAAGAAAGTGACATCATTGAAGTTATAATACGTTGAAACGTTTGGTAGGCATTGTTTACAGCGATATAGTTGGATAACTTTTGCAAAGAAAATAAATTATATATTAAATATGTTAGAGTTGTGGTCCATTTGTGTATAAAAACATTTGGTAAATGCATGGATGCTCGTAACGTCCTTTTATATACGGATGAACCATTATCCATTTAATACTACGGCTTGAACAACTGCGAACACGGCAGTAAACAGATTTACCACGACTGGAAGTCTTACCAGACAGTGACATGAAATACGACGACTGGAACAATGGTGGATATGGCAGTAACATTTAATACGACGACTTGAAAAACTCCCAACACGGCAGTGAAAATAATTTACAACGACTGGAACAAAGTCTTACATGGCAGTGACATGCAATGCAATACGACGACTTGAACAACGGCAAATGCGATGGTGACGTACCTTTAAAACATGTTGAACCAATGTTCAGATCGTTACTTTTAAACGTGATGAAACAGTGCTCATATTATGGGCTTTAAAGACGTTTTCGTACATTGTTTAGAATGTCTGACTTTATTTAAAACGTATTGGACCAATTTTCATAGTTTGTGCGTTTAAAACGTATTGGATCAATGGTCCTAGTTTGTGCATTTAAAACGTGTTGTACACATATGTTTCAGATGTTTTGCCTTTAAAACGTTTTGGACAAATGTTCATAGTGTGTGCCTTTCAAACGTTGTGGACAAATGTTCATAGTGTATGCCTTTTTAATGTGTTTGACCAGTGTTTAGATTGTGTGTCTTTAGAATATGTTCGACAAATAGTTCGCACACTGAAAACGTGTAGAAAAAGACAAACATTTGACTTTTGCGTACTCAGACGATGAACAGATCTACTGTTCAGCTCATATAAATAATTAATTTCATCATAACATGTCATGATATGGAAAAAGAAAAACATAATAAGAACGAGGCTATTTAATATAACAGAACAAGCAATATGCAAATGTACAAAGCAAAATATAACGAGAGAAACCTATGTTTAGCAACACTTTATACAATCATGAGAGTCATTAAGACACACATACATAACATATGAATATAATATACATACTGACAGAGTTAAAACGTGTTTAATATTTGTTGTACAAACTTTTTTCTACTCGATAATTGGCTGGTACATAAAAAACATTAAATATTTAGATATTGTTGCATTGATCACGGCTGTTTATTAATAGCGGACGTCTTGTTATCATATTGAATAATGCCACTTGACATTAATTTTGTGCTGTATGTCGCTACCGATATGCAGTTTATAGCGTATATAGTGGTATTCTGAGATCTTGTACAAATGATCAGACATTTACTAAAAATATTAATCTATTTTATCTCCAATAATCCTTGTTGATAGGACGATAGTCATTGATATAACCTAATACGAGACTTCTCAGGAGCATGCGAATTTTAGATGTTTTTGGCGTGCTTCATAGAACGTCTATTATATCGTTTCAATTCGCCATTTTTCGCCATGTTCATTTCCTTGCATAAACATTCATCTAAATGCAGATTTATTGACAAAATATCCACCGTCATAATAAAAAACAACGTTTCAATTGCAAATGCATAACCTATTGTTATTTAATTCATTATCCAGAAGAAAACAACACTTTTTTATAAATAAAATATAAATCCTTTCATTTGATCGTAAATTTATGTTTAAACTATTTTAGTTCCACATACGAAACCCTATGTCCTCATAATGAGTACAGCCACCGTTCCCCCAACCCTCGTGAGGGCAATCCAAGAAGCTACTTTGCCCATCACATCTCACATAGTTCATCCAGATATCTCCACTGCCCCTACCCTGAACTGCATTTAGCATATACTGACATTCTCGGAACCCGAACATCCTACACACCATGTTAACGTTGTTTGTTATATAAGGTTCACCAACATTACTCTGAAAGCTGTCATCACATACCGTTCCCCACTTCCTATCGTGACGGACCTCTAACCGCCCCTGGACGCCGGTGGAGCGGTATGGATAAACGTTGGCCAGACGGATGTCTTTAGCGCATGGGTAATAGTAACCATCTTTTATTCTTCCATTGTTTGCAATAAAGTCTTCGTTACATGTTAACATGCTTGATTGCTTAAAATCATGTGTCAGTTTTTCTTCATGGTGTTGAATGTTCTGGTTTACTGTTTGAAGAGCTAATGATAAGGTGCTTATTTTAGTCAGCGTTTCCGAAAAGTAAATACGAAGCATACTGAAAATTGTATCTGCTTTTAGCATCATTTCACTAACATTGCGATCAGCAATTGAAATGAATGTTTCAATTTTATCCTCTTTCTCATGGTATGTTTTAGTGATATTTTGGTTCAAGTTCGTTTCAGTTTGATTTATCATTAGCGCAAGCTGTTCATTTGTGTTCGCAGATAACGCTTTCATTTCCTTTTTGATATTGTTAGAAAAAATATTAACGTTTGAAATAGACCCATTGATGAACTCTGACAAAGTAACGTTTGCCAGCGATATATTTTCATGAATGTACTCGATATTGTGTTGCACGTCTGCAGTCAGGTTATGCATATGGCTAGTTATCTTTTGTTCAAGCTCTCTCAGTTGACCTTTAACGTCTTGTTTAAGTTGATGTAGGTCCTTTTTGTCATTTGCGTAAGCCTTGCGCATATTTTGAACCACTGTAATTACAGCAAGACTTGCTTCGTTATTCCCAGCGCGTACGAGTGTTTTGCCACTTTCTCCCGTTTTATCACCAAGGTTGTAGAAAGTGATGTTCTTTTCCTGGTTAGGACTGCTCGGGTCATGCGTGACGGTGTTGTTTTCCAAAATGTCGACTCTGTTAGAGATTTCTTTGACCTCATCTCGAATAGATGTTAACTCCTGAAACACAAAATGTTACACGTGCAATATTAGGAATGCATTGTTTCTTAATTATAATGATAATAGCTTCTTCAACTTATTACATTTTTCTTTATTTCGTTTTTGGTTTGGTTATAAAACAAAGGATTATATTTAGAACACCTGTTTATTACTGTCATTTGTTTTTTACCTAATCAGCACCAAAAGCTGTGTTCTACTCGTTTTCACTGTTAGTGTCAACGAAGTGAAATATATTGCAATATTACATTGATGTCTGTTTATTCCATGGCTTTTTTAATTCAAACAATAATTTATTGATATCTAATAAAACAATATTTTTAAAAAATATTAGGTGTTGTATAATTACTTAATACGGCAAAAACGGACTTCTTTTTAATTCTGAAAACACAAATAATGTTTCAGTATCATATCAATAGTCCACCAACAATGTACACGGGACCTTGTTATTGGACCGATTTGTATGCAAGTAACTGGATAGGTAAGCAAATATTAGCATGGTATCCCAATTAATCATAAATCATATTCCCTCGTAGAAATTAACAAGGTTGAAAACACTGGTTTGTTTCATAGTATCATAGCAATATTTGAACTGAGTTGAAATAATAATTTATAATTGTATCCCTTTTCACGTCGTATGATATTTTATGAAAAAGGAAAACGTCCAACATAGTAATTGTGAATGCTCTTGAGTTTTAGATAACAGAGCTGTTTTCGTAGCGGCCAACTATTGAAATGTCAAATGGATACCCCGAATATAAAGGTTTTAAGAAGTTTGACATCAGCTTCAAGTCTTCTCAGCCGTGATCCCTCAGTCGCCCTTAAGACGGTTGAGCAAAACAATAGACAAAGCAGGGCGGGCCTCATGACGCCTAATCTGAAATAATTAGACATTGAGTGAGAAATTGAGTGAATTAATTGACAAGAAGAAACAAATTAAATAAATAAATAAATAAATAAATAAATTAATAAATAAATAAATAAATAAATAAATAAATAAATAAATAAATAAATAAATAAATATATTTAAATAAATAAATAAATAAATAAATAAATAAATAAATAAATAAATAAATAAATAAATAAATAAATAAATAAATAAATAAATAATAAATAAATAAATAAATAAATAAATAAATAAATAAATAAATAAATAAATAAATAAACAAACAAACAAACAAACAAACAAACAAACAAACAAACAAACAAACGGTGTCAAAAAAGCTTAACTAAAGCTTCGCAAAAGCGGTGCAAAAGCTTCGCAAAACGATGCGGTATTGGCCAAAAAAAGTGCACCTTTTGCGAAGCTTTAAAATTGTAAAAAAGCGCAGCTTTTAAAAAAAACCAGCTTTAGCGAATCGTGTTTTGGCTAAAAATGCAGCTTTTGCAAATAGCTGCGCTAAAGCTTCGCAAAATCGGTGCTAAAACTTCACAAAAACAGTGCTACAGGCTTCGCAAAAGCTTTGCTTTTTTAACAGAGAAGCGCCGCTTTAGCAAAGCGTTGTGCGGTACTGGCCAATAAAACGCAGCTATTTGCAAAAGCTGCGCTTTTTGTTTGAAAAAACTCCGCTGTTTTTGCAAAGCTTTGTAGGGTACTGGCCAAAAAGCGCAGCTTTTGCGAAGCACTGCGCTTTTTATTAAAAAGAAACAGCTATTGCATAGCATGTGCATTTTGGGCAAAAAGACGCACCTTTTGCGAAGCATTGTGTAATTACAAGAAAAAAACGAATCTTTGCGAAACTTTTAGCAGTTTGGGAAGTTTCGAATACATTTTATTTTTTACAGAAACAGACATTGCGATCAGCCATATTTTACCTGTAATAATATTGTATTAACAAACAAAAACGGTTGGCCGATATCTTAAAGAATTTAATGGGGTTGCAAAATTGAAAGTTCATGCTGTATAAATGTACGAGAATCAGTTCTCAAGTATCAAGGTTAACAAACATTTAAAACGTTTATAATAACTAGATGATGAAAACATGGTTCAATGAAAGAAGGTTGAATCATATTTACGATTGTTAACGACATGTTATGTTTTCCATGAATCATTATGGCTTGACCAAACAGATTCCAACGGATGTTTGAAAAATAAATTTTAGTTTAAAGGGGCAATTCAGCATGGGGAAGAGATGTAAATAAGATAATAACAGAACAACAACAAACTGTGAAATTAGTAAGTAAAAACGATGCATAACATAGCACGTACGTCTAAAAATATACATTTTTTATCTCCCTAGTCTGCGCTTGAAAGCGCTTATTGAAATGTGTTGTAAATCTGTAGTTTCCGGTGTTTGCAACTCTTTAAAAATTAATATTGTCTTTGCTACATTTTAAGACTACTATTTACTGTTACAGAAATAATAGCATAATAAATTGATTAACCTTAAAAGTTGAGAATTGGTGAAAGGACTATATGCTATTGTGTTCGGTATAATGAAATGGCAGTACATATTTAAAATATTAGGGGTAAAGGCAGTTGCTTCGCGTCAAGCAACATTATTTCCCTCACGTTGACAACATGTTCTGTCACACTAGAATCCATGCGATATTTATTTACATAAACTCCAAGAGTCTTGTTCAAATCATTATATAAATAAAACACAAAGCGATCATGAATGTTAAGCCCATAAGCCTGTTGTTTGTTAACTATATTGTTAATGTAATATGGGTTCGTTATATACAATTTTATATAAAAAATAACTTTAAACCTAGGCTATTCCAGGTTAAATGAACTTGCAAGAACAAACTCTTTATAACTCTCACTGAAGGAAAAACAGAAATCATCATCACAGTTGATCTTACCTGGATGCCGGTTTCACAGCTTATTTCCTATTTCCAGCAAAACATATAACTGTGTCTGTCTTAGAAACTGAGATTTCTCTGCAATGAAGCCACTGCAACAAATCCTTCGGTATATATGCAGCCTTGGGACAGAAATCGATTAAGAAAGTAGGATTTGAGCTGCAATGAACGAAATGAAAGAAACGAGTAAAGCAAAACTAATAGATGTTGTGGATATTAAAGAGGGTTATAAGTAGTTTTGATCCGAGAGGTTGTATTCGACTCGAGTGGTTTTTTGCAGATTCGGATTTTAAAAGGCGCATTCCGAGTGAAATCAAAATCTGCAAAATCCACGAGATCCGAATACGACATTCCGGATCAAAACGCAGTACTATTAACCCTTTAATTATACACGTTACTGGTTAGATCGCTTTAAAGCCACAGGTTTTCATAATTAATGTCATTTTAACGACGCACTATTTTGTTCTATGACGTCATTTGAACATCGCGCAACAATACTTGTCATGACGTGACGTCACAAGAGTGGAATATGGCCGTATTGCACTGGAGTGGAATACGGACTACCGTATTTTTCGATTTGAATTGCGTGTGGATTAATGATGGGTAAATAATAACTTAATAATTTTGTGACTGACACAAAGCGCATTGTTTGTATGTTTACCGAAATTTGCGTGTGACGTTGTTTATTGACGTGATGATGTGAATTTATATTATTATTGACGTTAAAAAAGTTAATAGACTTTTAAATGTTAATTCAATGGGATATTTCCTGTGGCATGTTGGATTTGTATTATATCTTTGCTAGTTGATTTCACGAGAGCTGGCTGCAAGACTGCATGAAGAACGCGTGATTGCTCTATGTCTACATTGCATACATTAACCAACTTACCTGTTTCCTGAGGAAGGGGGTGGCTTTAATATGTTGGGTATGTTTTGGTAATTTGTAAATGGCAACATTTTTTGGACGTAACACACACACAAATCATCTCTGAGGTAGGGGAAGGTGCTTTAAATGATTTCTTTCTGCGTTGTTTTCTATTGACGTACGAAATAAAATATCTAAAGTGTAGTGCTCAAAAGCAGCTACGTTGCTGACCTGTAGAGCCTTTCAATGACAATAATGGATAAAAAATGATCTTGTACGGAATGCCATACATTCTAATTGCAAGAAAGAAACATGACCCCTATCTATCTTACGATAAAAAAATATGTGGGGGTATTTTATCTAAGAAGAACATCTAAGCATATGTAGTTTTGACTCATCCAAAATACGTTTGTGTGGTCAATTAATACAATTTAACCTTGATATTGTTCAAAATGTATCGCAAAATATCATATATGTCATGTGTTTTGTTTTCAAAATCTTTGAAATCATCAACTACTCTGCACTAATTATCAAATTTATGGATACATATACAGTTGTATGATTGTTTAAAGAGATTTATATACTTTAACAGTAATTTTTGTAGTTTTATTCCCTGTAAATATTGCTTTTGTGTCTTCTCTGCATATTCTGATGTGCCAAAAAGCTACGGTATTTCTCCAAGAAGTTATCAAGCCATCAGAGACCTGGAGATTCAGCTATGAATCCGATATTTCAGGAGAATGCAGATATGTGTCACCTCTGAAGGACTTGTGTGAGTAAAATATTCAAAAGAAGTACATTTACATCAAATCCGTTAAAATTAAGCAGCATATAATCATGAATGACATTTATGGCAAATCAGATACTTAAATTTAAATGGTCGGCAAAGTGATTTCTCTCTGCATTTATTTTGTGCATCATGTAGTCATCTGACATATGGAAACACAAGCTATTATCATGAATATTTCAGTCTGTTTGTGATTGTTGTCCATTTCTCCTGTTGCGGCACGTCCAAGGGCTTAGCAGTTTGGTACATAGTCTATCAACACAGATAACGTTTTTGCATATATACTATAATCAATCAGGTCTGTTAAATATGTACTAAAATGGACCTGGGAAGCACACTTTGATTAACTGAATCTATCATTTTACGTTTACAACTAAAATGATTTAACGAATGGAAAAGGCCTTGAAGAGTTGGCGGGCCAGTTTAATTGTGTTCTTAATAACACCATTGGAAAGGTAATAAGCGAGGTTAACATATTTAATTATTTCAATGCACAATAAAAAATGGCTGCTTTCATCGACTGAAATGGCTATTTATGCTTTGTATAAATGCCACTATTTTTTTTTAATATTGTCACTCTTTAAGTAGTGAAAACAGTATTTTAGTTTATTATAATGTATACAGTATTAATTTATTGTATATGTTTGTGTATATATTAGATAAATTGTCAACCTAAGCGGAACTGCTTGATATTTAAACTAAAGGTTAAATATATCCAAGTTGCATAAACATAGGACACACGTTTTCCTTTCATATCTTGTATGTCCCATTTGATGTATTAAGTGAACTATATCCATACCGTATCCGCCAAAGACACTGCAAGCCCGTAGAGATCACCTTAGTTCATATTTACTGTTTTGTTAGACATGAAAGCATATAGTAACGAGATGATTTTTCAATTTTACATAATTAAACATGATACATAAGCCCAAAGAAGGCAAGTATATATCATGCATATACAGTTTTACGTTAATATTTTAGTGGTGTAGTCAGAATCCATCCTTTGGTCTCGGTAATTTTACTTTCGCGTTGTGAAATGAGGATACTATGTTTTAAACATTTCCGATCTCTCTTAGTATGTCTAACGATGATGTATTTATTGTTTTATAATATCAAGTTTAAACAAGTTATTTTGCTAAATGAAATTATATTTTTATACCTGCTCTGCTTAAGATGTTTAGAGAAATTCGGGCCTTTTTATTAGCTTTCATGCCTTATACTGCCTTTATCTGTAAAAAATGAGCTATATTTTTTACTTTTAAAAAGGAGATCCTCATTACCCTAAAGATCATTCATACGTTCTTGAGGTAAAATATATATATTCTATACACTAACATTATTTAGGTCAGTTGTTTATACAACATGATCTCTTTATCACTTGATTGTGAACAATATATTTAATTACTACACCTTTAAAGCGTAGCATAAATAGAACATTACACAGGAGATCTTTTTTTTAACTAGTAATAGTATTGTGCAGTGTTCTTTCTCCCACTATTTTGGGATTGGGACTGAGAATATCTCTGTCATTGTTCACTGAAATTTGATTTTCAATTTTGCCATAAGTGTTTTATAAAAAAAAAAAAAATATTTAAAACATAACAATGGGATCAAAAGTTAGTAACAGTTATACATAATATGTAGAAATGTATATAATGTGATTTTTATTTGTTCTTATTTTCAAAGAATAAGTTGTATGTATGCTTACAGCCTTGGTATTATAGAAGTCGTCTTCGGTCATAATACAAAATATTCTCATGAAACTTGGAATACATGTTACCAAAGACAATAAACTTAAAGACATAAAGCAGCCATTATGTATCAAATACGTATTTTCATAGGGTTTATTTTGTGGCCGTCGATGGCGTGCAAAAATAACCTTTTGTAAAGGTAAAAAAGCTAGTCAACATATAAAAATGGAACTTAGTAAACATGTTATCAATGACAATAAACTAATATGGAGCAACGTTCATGGCTTAATAACTAACACTCTCGTAAGCAAAGTTTGAAGGGGATTTATTGTAATGCAATACGGCTTGTCTGTTGTTCTGCTTGTCGATTGCTTGATACTTTTGCATTGTCCTTATTTGAAGTAGAAGTTAATCATAAATCTTTAATTGTCTGTCAATAGTGATTTCGGGGGAAAACATAAATCCCGTGCCATTAAAAAGGCATCTGTGTTGCGATACGTTTCTTCAATCTTGAATCAAATTAAGGTCATTCATCCATCATAATGATGCAAAACTGAGTGAGTGCATATCAATTGTGTATTCATATATACAAAAGGGCTAGCAGTAAGATTCAATTTTAAGCATCAAACTGTTATGTTTGAATATTGTTTTAAGTTTTTACCGTGACTCTTTTATATAGACACTTATTTAAGAAATACATTATCAGAATGCTATTTAATCATTTTCATTCAGTCCCTTTAATAAATCGTATGACGGCGTTGAAGTATTTGACGTTAAACGATTTGAAGTAAAGGTTCATGGTCGAGGTTACTTTTAGCAGTGAAATTGTTTCATATCAATAAAAAAAGTAACTGACCCTCAAACATTCAAGTCAAGTTCGAAGTGACCGTAGGTTGCGAAATGGCTTCCGATCAATTACTAATACACGTAGACAAATCTAAACATGATCGAGGTCAAGGTCAAAGTAAAACTTCAGCTGTGAAATATTGTCAAATCAATAACAAAAAAAGGAGATTTGGGTCAAGGTCAAAGTTACATTTAGTAGTGAAATGGATTCCGATCAATAACCAACAAACGTAGATGACCCTTAATGATATTGGAACTAAGGGACAAGGTCAAAGTCAAATTTTGTAGTTAAATGGTTTCCAATCAATGACCGTGAGAGGTTGATGACCCTTAATGATTTTTGGGTCAGAAGTCGAGGTAAAAAATACCTTTCGCAGTGAAATGGTTTTAGAGTAATTACCTATAAAACGTATTGATAATAAACATTCCAACTACGCGAAAAATGATGGCAAATGATCACATATATCTTTTCGAAGGAAAGAGTCCAATTGATTTGAGGGGGAAAATGCACACACCCCATTACATAAAAATGAAACAAAGTAACTTGACTTAAATTGCTTTTTAAATGGGACGAAACTCTACCCTGCATTGTTTGCCTACATATCGTCTTTGACCAAGATGCAGTAAATGTGCGTTATAGCGCTCAGAGTGTATGCCATTTAAATGTGTTGGACCAATGCTCAGAGTATATGCCTTTATTTCGTTTTGAACCAATGTTGAGAGAGAGAGAGTCCTTTAAAACGTGTTGGACCAATGTTCAGAAAGAGTCCTTTAAAATGTGTTGGACCAATGCTCAGAGTGTGTGCCTTTAAAACGTGCTGGACTAATGTTCAGAGTGTATGCCTTTAGAACGTGTTGGACCAATGTTCAGAAAGAGACCTTTAAAATGTGTTGGAGCAATGCTTGGAGTGTGTACCTATAAAACGTGTTGGGACCAATGTTCAGAGAGAGTCATTTAAAATGTGTGGGGTCAATGCGCAGAGTGCACTCATTTCAACCGTGTTAGACCAATTTCAGCGAGTGTTCTTTAACATGTGTTGGACCAATGTTAAATAGTTTCCTTAATAGCTTGTTGGACCAATGTTTTCTTGACACAACTTGTATATTATTTGTTTTATTATGTATGTCACGAATTTTTGGGCCGGTTGCCTTCGATTGCTGTATACATTTCTTGAATTGACTTGACTTGACGAATGTTCCAAGTTTGTACCTTTGTGTTGGACCAATGCGCAGAGTGTATGACTATCAACGTGATGGACCGATGTTCAAATAGTGTCCTAAATTATGGGTTGGATCAATGTTCGGTGTGTGTGCCTTTAAATCGTGCTGGACCAATGTTCAGAGAGTGTCCTTTCAAACTTGTTGGACCAACAGGCGCGTAGCTGACTGTGCGCAAGTACACAGTTGCGTAATAAAATCTTGACAGGTCGAAATTTTAGCCATACTAAAAAATATTTGAAATATAATACGAAGGGGTGGGGAATGGTGGTTAAGGGATAAATGTGCTGTCCGTAATCGATCTGCGAAATTCCAAATTAGCCCTAGCTACGCACCAGGTCAATGTTGATAATTTTCAAACGTGCTGTATCAATATTCAAAAGTTTTGCCATTAAAACGTGTTATACTAATATTCCGAGTTTGTGCATTTTGAACGTGTTATAACCAATGTTCCTAGTTTGTGAATTGGAAACATGATGGACTAATGTTCAGAGTTTGTGTCTTTGAAACGTGCTATACAAATGTTCAGAGTTTGTGCCTTGGAAACATGCTTGACCAATGTTTTGAGTTGGTGCCTTGGAAACGTGCTGTACCAATGTTTCGAGTTTGTGCCTTGAAAACGTGCTTGACCCATGTTCAGAGTTTCTGCATTGGACACGTGCTGGACCAATATTTAGAGTTTGTGCCTTGAAAACGTGCTGGACCAATGTTTAGAGTTTGTGCATTGGAAAAGTGCTTGATCAATGGTCAGAGTTTTGTACCTTGAAAACGTGCTGGACCAATGTTCAGAGTTTGTACCTTAGAAACGTGCTTGACCAATGTTCAGAGTTTGTGCATTGGAAAAGTGCTTGATCAATGGTCAGAGTTTTGTACCTTGAAAACGTGCTGGACCAATGTTCAGAGTTTGTACCTTAGAAACGTGCTTGACCAATGTTCAGAGTTTGTACCTTGGAAACGTGCTTGACCAATGTTCAGAGTTTGTACCTTGGAAACGTGCTTGACCAATGTTCCTAGTTTGTACCTTGGAAACGTGCTTGACCAATGTTCAGAGTTTGTACCTTGGAAACGTGCTTGACCAATGTTTCTAGTTTGTACCTAGGAAACGTGCTTGACCAATGTTCAGATTTTGTGTCTTTGGAAACGTGCTGAACCAATGTTCCTAGTTTATGCCTTGGAAACGTGCTGGACCAATATTCAGAGTTTGTGCCTTGGAAACGTGCTGGACCAATGTTCCTAGTTTGTGCTTTATAAACGTACTGGACCAATATTCAGAGTATGTGCCTTGGAAACGTGCTTGAACAATGTTCAAAGTTTGTGCCTTGGAAACGTGATGGACCAATGTTCAGAGTTTGTGCCTTGGAAACGTGATGGACCAATGTTCAGAGTTTGTGCCTTGGAAACGTGATGGACCAATGTTCAGAGTTTGTGCCTTGGAAACGTGATGGACCAATGTTCAGAGTTTGTGCCTTGGAAACGTGATGGACCAATGTTCAGAGTTTGTGCCTTGGAAACGTTCAGGACCAATGTTCCGAGCGAGTGCTTTGGAAACGTGCTGGATCAATGTTAAGAGTGTATGCCTTGTAAACGTGCTGGACTAAAGTTCCGCGTATGTGCATTGTTAACGTTCTTGGCCGATGTTCCGAGAGAGTGCATTGGAAACGTGCTGGATCAATGTTCAGAGTTTGTGCCTTGGAAACGTGCTGGACCAATGTTCTGAGCGAGTGCATTGGAAACGTGCTGGGCCGATATTCGAGTTTGTTCACTAGAAACGTGCTGGACTAAAGTTCCGAGTGTGTGCATTGGAAACGTGCTGGGCCGATATTCCGAGAGAGTGCATTGGAAACGTTCTTTGCCGATGTTCCGAGAGAGAGCATTGGAAACGTGCTAGATCAATATTCAGAATTTGTGCCTTGGAAACGTGCTTGACCAATGTTCTGAGCGAGGGCATTGGAAACGTGCTGGGCTAAAGTTCCGAGTGTGTGCATTGGAAACGTGCTGAGCCGATGTTCCGAAAGAGTGCATTGGAAACGTGCTGAGCCGATGTTCAGAGTTTTATGCCTTGGATACGTACTGGACAAATGTTCAGAGTGTGTGCCTTTGATACTTGCTGGACCAATGGTCAGAGTTTTTGCATTGTAGGCGGGCTGGACAAATGTTCAGAGTGCATGTCTTGTAAACGCGCTGGACAAATGTTCAATGTTTGTGTCTTTGAAACGTGCTGGACCGAAGTTCAGAGTTTGTGCCTTGTAGGCGGGCTGGACAAATGTTCAGAGTGCATGTCTTGTAAACGCGCTGGACAAATGTTCAGAGTGCATGTCTTGTAAATGCGCTGGACCAATGTTCAGAGTTTGTGCCTTGGAAGAGTGATGGGCCAATGTTCAGAGTTTGTGTCTTGGAAGAGTGCTGGGCCAATGTTCAAAGTTTGTGCCTTGGAAACGTGCTGGGCCAATGTTCAGAGCTTGTGCCTTGGAAACGTTCTGGACCAATGTTCAGTGTTTGTGCCTTGGAAGAGTGCTGGGCCAATGTTCAGAGTTTGTGCCTTGGAAGAGTGCTGGGCCAATGTTCAGAGTTTGTGCCTTGGAAGAGTGCTGGGCCAATGTTCAGAGTTTGTGCCTTGGAAGAGTGCTGGGCCAATGTTCAGAGTTTGTGCCTTGGAAACGTGCTGGACTATTATTCAGAGTTTGTGCCTTGGAAACGTGCTGGACTATTATTCAGAGTTTGTGCCTTGGAAACGTGCTGGACTAATGTTCGGAGTTTGTGCCTTGGAAACGTGCTGGACTATTATTCAGAGTTTGTGCCTTGGAAACGTGCTGGACTAATGTTCGGAGTTTGTGCCTTGGAAACGTGCTGGATAAATGTTCAGAGCTTGTGCCTTGGAAACCTACTGGGCCAATGTTCAGACTGAGTGCATTTAACGCATGTTGGACTTATGTTCAGAGTTAGTGCCTAAAACGCTAAACCAATGTTCAAACTGAGTGCAATAATAGCGTATTGGACTACTGTTCCGACTGTATGCATTTACAACGTATCGGACCGATGTTCAGAGTTTGTGCCTTGGAAACGTGCTGGATGTTAAGAGTGAGTGCATATAACGCGTGTTAGACTTAAGTTCTGAGTGAGTGCCTTTAAAGCGTGCTGGACTAATGTTCAGAGTGTGCCTTTAAAACGGGTTGGTTTATGTTTAGCGTATATGTCTTCAAACGTGTTGAACCAATCTTTAGAATGTGTGCCTTTCAAAAGTGTTAGACCATTGTTAAGAGTGTATGAAATAGAAAGTGCTGGACCAAAGTTCATATTGTGTGCCTTAAAACGGGCTGGATAAATATTTAGAGTATATATGCCTTTAAATGTTTGAGACCAATGGTCAGAGCGTATGCCTTTAAACGTTTTAGACCAATGTTCAGAGTGTTTGCCTTTAAACGTTTGAGACCAATGATCAGAGTGTTTGCCTTTAAACGTTTGAGACCAATGATCAGAGTGTTTGCCTTTAAATGTTTGAGACCAATGATCAGAGTGTTTGCCTTTAAACGTTTGAGACCAATGGTCAGAGTGTTTGCATTTAAACTTATTTGACAATTGTTCAGAGTTTGACATTGTTAATGTGAATGAACGTAAATAAATTTTACGTTTGCAAACTTGTAGTTAACATTTCAAGTTTTCAAGAATACAATTTATTCCAATACCTGGGCTCATTATAACATGACGGCTTGACTATATGAAAAATAACCTAAGAACTATAATGCTGTTTTAAAGAACAGAAGAAGCAATATGCAAATGAACAAAGCAAAATGTTACAGGAAAAACAAATGTTGATTAAGAAGTTTGTTTAACAATGTGAGATATTTATGAGATGCAAAGTATATTTCATTGCTTATAACATATAAATAATTACATATGCACAGTGTTAAAACGTATTAAAATGTGTTAAAACGTGTTCAATATTTCTCTTAGAAACAGGCAAAATAGATTTAAAGGACGTCTGTTTGCTACAGAATTACATGTAAGATTTATACTTGACTGCATAGTTCATGGCTTTTCATTGTTTTTCATAGTGGGCGTCTTGTCATCAAATTATATAATGCTCCTTGACATTTATTTCGCTGTCTTTCGTTTCATAAATACATGGTTCTTGAACAAACGATAGTACATTCATTTAAAAAAAAGTTTAATCTCCATTAATCCTCGTTGGTAGGACGATCATAGTCATTGACATTGTTTGTACCGTTATAGTTGTATCTCCATCAAGAGAAACGTGACGATTATTAAACAGACATTTTCTGGTGCCTCCGCTGGATTGCTATTCAGTTTCTAGCAACCATAATTAACAACAAAACATTTCAATAACAAATGCATGTTCAATTGTCACAATATCAAGGAAAAAATCATTTTTTATAAACACAATATAAATTATACCTCTTTGATCGTATTATAATGTTCACACTATGTTAATTCCACATACGGAACCCTACGTCCTCGGCATGACCACAGTCGTGAACACCCCACCCATGGTGAGGACAATCTAAGAAACTGCTTTCTCCTCCTCCACATTTCACACCGTCCATCCAGATGTCCCCACTGCCCTCACCCAGACCTGCCTCGCACACATAATGCACGTTTGTTTTGCAAATAAACAATTGATATTATAAACTAAACTAAGCATTAAACAACATTCCAATTGAAAATTCATAATATATTGTCACTAAATCCAGAAGCAAATACACAACATATTGATCCTGTCACTGTGCTGGTGCTATTATGTTGACACTATATTAATTCCACATACGGAACCCTACGTCCTCACTATGAACACAGTTGTGAACACCCCACCCCTCGTGAGGGCATTTTAGGAAGCTACTTTCTCCTCCTCCACATTTCACATTGTCAATCCAGATGTCCCCACTGCCCTCGCCCAGACCCGCTCGCAATACATAATTACATTCCCTGAACCCGAACATCCTACACACAGCGTTAACGTTGTTTGTTATGTAAGGTTCACTTACTTGAGTGTGCTCAAAGCTGTCGTCACACACCGTTCCCCACGTATTATCGTGACGGACCTCTAGCCGCCCCTGGATGCCGTTGGAGCCATATGAAGACGTGTTGGCCAAACGGATGTCTGTTACACTTGGGATATAATAATAATGTAACCTTTTCAGAAAAACAATTTCATTCCCTAAATGACTCGAAGTTAACTCCAATTTATTCCCAAGCCTTTCCTCTACCCCTTTTATTTCATTTTTAGTTGTTTGTAAATCTAATGATAAATTAGTGATTTGAATTGGCATTTCCGAAAAGTTAGTATTAATAACATTTACAAGGTTTTCTGCTTTAAGCATCATTTTACTAACATTACGATCAGCAAATGTCAGGAAACGTTCAAGATTGTCTTTATTCTGGCGATATGCGGAAGAAATATTTTGTTTGATTTTTGATTCCGTTTCATTTAATTTTAAAGTAAGCTGTTGACATGTGTCTTCAAACAACTGTTTTATTTCTTTTTCGACAGTGTCCGAAAACATGCTTACGTTGGAAATAGACTCATTGATGAACTCTGACAAAGTAACATTTGCCATCGATATATTTTCATGAATGTACTCGATATTGTGTTGCACGTCTGCAGTCAGGTTATTCATGTGGCTAGTTATCTTTTGTGTAAGCTCTCTCAGTTGGCCTTTAACATCGTTCTTCAGTTGATATAATCCTTTTTTGTCGTTTGCGTAAGCCTTTCGCATATTTTGAACCTCTGCTGTAACAACATGACTTAATATATTATTCCCAGCACGTATGAGTTTCTCGCCACTTTCTCCAGTTGTATCACCAAGGTTGTAAGAAGTAATGTCATTGTCTTGGTTTGGACTGTTTGGGTCGTACGTAACCGTTAAGTTTTCCAAAATGTCGACTCTGTTTGAGATTTCGTTGACCTCATCACGAATTGATAATAACTCCTGAAAGAACATTATATAACGTGCATTATTCGTAATGCATTGTTTCTGTATTACAGTGATAACAGTTTCTTTAACTGAAATATATATATCTTAAATTCGTGTTGTTGGTAGTTTTATCATACAGTGTGTAGAGAAGAGATAAGACAAATATTAGTTTCGGTGAAAGATAGCAATATATTTCATCGAACCAATATACCAGCACAAAAAGCTATATTTGCTTTTTGTGTCGACGAGATGAACTATATTTAAAGATGCACTCTTACTCCCAAATAAGATTTACCAAAATAAATTAAAGTGTTTTAATATATCAAAAAGGATGTCAGCTGCCGAAAACAATTGTTCTGATGAAGGATACCGAGTTTAATTTGAACGAAATTTGCAGAAAACATGGTATTTCTACCTTATACGATAGTAGATCACAGTAATTATTTTACCACTCGCCAATCATTTAATAGTTTTGCGTTTTCAGCTACTAAATGCATGGTTACAATCTTGTTATTAGTTATTAATATTTTCCACAAATGCAGCATTTAGTTAGTAAGAAGATTTATTACTCAAAATATTTGTTTGTTATACATGTGTTTGGACTTACTTTAAATAAGAGAGTAATTTTGAATATATAATTTGAATAAAAATATATTGTTTCATTATCGTGTCAACAAATCTTTCATAAACAACAATTAATTGTTATATAGTAAGCATATTGCACCAAATATTAACTTAATTAACTTAATTACTCAATACTGGAATTGCGTCTAATTCCCAGAGCTGTTTTTCTTAATGTTTTCCATTTTTATACAGAGAAACATATTTCGCATCGATTAACTTTCTTGCGCCTTTACGTTTTCCATTTTGATACAGAGGAACATTTTTCGCATCGATTAACTTTTTTTCGTCTTAACGTTATTTTTTTTTCATTTTTATACAGAGGAACATTGTTCGCATCGATTAACTTTCTTGCGCCTTTACGTTTTCCATTTTTACAGAGAAACATATTTCGCATCGATTAACTTTTTTGCGCCTTTACGTTTTCCATTTTTACAGAGAAACATATTTCGCAACGATTAACTTTCTTGCGCCTTTACGTTTTCCATTTTTTACAGACAAACATATTTTGTATCGATTAACATTTTTGCGTCTTTACGTTTACCATTTTTACAGAGAATTTTTTTTCGCATCAATTAATTTTCTTGCGCCTTTACGTTCTCCATTTTTTACAGAGTAACATATTTCGTATCGATTAACTTTCTTGCGCGTTTGCGCTTTTCATTTTTATTCAGAGAAGCATATTTTACATTGCGCCTTAACGTTTTACATATTTCACAACAAACATATTTCGCATCGATTAACTTTTTGCGCCCTTACGTTTTCCATTTTGTACAGAAGAACATATTTCGCAAAGATTAACTTTTTGGCGCCTTTATGTTTTTCATTTATAAAGAGAAACATATTTCGTATCGATTAACTTTGTTGCGCCTTCACGTTTTTCATTTTTTTACAGAGAAACATATTTCGTAGCCATTTACTTTCTCGCCCTTTTACGTTTTTTATTTATACCGAGAAACATATTTCGCATCAATTAACTTTGTTGCGACTTTAGGTTTTTTATTTATACAGAGAAACATATTTCGTATCGATTAACTTTCTTGTGCCTTTACGTTTTCCATTTTTATACTGAGAAACATATTTCGTATCGATTTACTTTGTTGCAACTTTACGTTTTTCTTTTATACAGAGAAACATATTTCGTAATTGTCTTGCGCCTTTGAGTTTTTCATTTATACGGAGAGACATATTTCGTATCGATTAACTTTCTTGCGCATTCACCTTTTCAATTACACAGAGAAACATATTTAGAATAGATTACCTCCCTTGCCAAACCGTGAGTTTATCTGAATATACTGCACATTTTTTTTTCATCAATATAAAATAATTAAAATTGACGTGAGAGAATATATGTTTCTTTAGATTATGCCTGTTGGTGAACATAATAGCTAGATAATTCACATATTACTATATGCACTGTCATTTTATTCCATATGAATTCGTATCTTATGGCATTCAAAATCAATTTGTTGTTTCTGATTTCTTTACGTTTCATTCTTTCCTGCTAATCAAATCCTGTATTGTTTCAAAATGGATTTTGCAAAATCGGGTCAAATCATTTACAAATGACAAAACATGTATACCAAACAGTATAAGACATTGTTGACCATGGCTTTTGGTTGATAATTGCCGCAGTGAAAAAAAAACATGGTCAACAGTGCATTATTCTATAAATAACACATTATAAAAAATATTCAGCAATAGCGTAAAATTTTCGATTTCTTGTTAATCAATCAATATGCAATCTAAACTCTAACGAAATATCAATTCACCATTGTTTACCTTTTACTAGATTATGATGTCGTCAAATAAAGCACATAAAATATTATTAATATATTTGCTTTATCCACCATTTTATCCTGTGAGCTAACATTTGGCATAATATTCCAATTAGGATGAATGTAATTGAATTTAAGTAGTTAACACGCTTGAAAATAACCATAGTTTGTCTCAGAGTGACATAGCAACAGATGACAATGGATTGGCTTAATAATATATATTAATATCTATTATATAAACCCAAACTATCCTTCTATAAAACAAAGTTTCATGTTGTATAATGTGTAATGAAAAAGAGGAACGTCCAAAATTGTACTTGTTTAAGCGTTCTTGAGTTTAAGATAGCATTATTATTTTCGTAGGGGCCAACTATTGAAATGTCAATATGATTACCCTGAATATAAGGCTTTTAAGCATTTTAACATCATCTTCAAGTCTTCCCAGGCGGGATCCGTGGATGGGCTTTACGACTATCAAGCACAAAAGCAGATACAGCAGTTCGGGCCTCATAACGCCTTTTCTGAAATAAATAAATAAACAAACAATTAAATGAATAAATGATTGAGTAAATGAGTGAGATAGTGAGTGTTTGGGTGTGTGAGTGAGCGATTGATCAATTGAGTGATCGATTGAGTGAGTGAGTGAGTGAGTGAGTGAGTGAGTGAGTGAGTGAGTGAGTGAGTGAGTGAGTGAGTGAGTGAGTGAGTGAGTGAGTGAGTGAGTGAGTGAGTGAGTGAGTGAGTGAGTGAGTGAGTGAGTGAGTGAGTGAGTGAGTGAGTGAGTGAGTGAGTGAGTGAGTGAGTGAGTGAGTGAGTGAGTGAGTGAGTGAGTGAGTGAGTGAGTGAGTGAGTGAGTGAGTGAGTGAGTGAGTGAGTGAGTGAGTGAGTGAGTGAGTGAGTGAGTGAGTGAGTGAGTGAGTGAGTGAGTGAGTGAGTGAGTGAGTGAGTGAGTGAGCGAGCGAGTGAGTGTCAGTCATTTATACATATTTCATGACTACCAGTGTGACAGTTCATATTGGCAACATTCGGGTAAAGACAGTTGCTTCGCCTCAGGTAACAGTATTTCCTCGTGTTGACACTACGTTCTGTCTGGCTAGCATCCATGCGATATTTATTTACATAAACTCAAAGAGTCTAATTAAAATCATTATATAAATAAAACATAAAGCAATCATGAATGTTAAGCCCATAAGCCTGTTGTTTGTTAACTATTTTTAATATAATATGGGTTCGTGATATATAAATTTACATTAAAAATAACTTTAAACCTTGGTTATTCCAGCTAAAATGAACTTACGAGAACAAACTCCTTTCTAACTGAAACTGAATGTAAAACAGAAATCATCATCTCTGTGGCTCTTACCTGGATACCGGTTTCACTGCTAAATTCCTATTTTCAGCAAAACAAAACTTATAACTGTGTCTGTCTAAGAAACTGAGATTTCTCTGCAATGAAGCGGCCGCAACAAATCCAGGTATATATGAGACAAAAATCGGTTAAGAAAGTCGTATTTCAGCTGCAATGAACGAAGTGAAAGAAACGAGTAAAGCAAAACTAACAGATGTTGTGGACAAATAATATCTAATATCCAGAAACAGAAAAATGATCTCTTCTCTAATAAAACTTTAAATTATTTGTATGAAGTGACTGAAAGCAAAATTAATAGATGTTGTTAATAATTAATATATAATATCCAGAAACACAATAATGACCTCTTCTCCAATAACACTTTAAATTAGTTGTATGAAGTGATTGACATGAAGCGCATTGTTTGTACATTTAACCAAAATCCGCGTACGACGTTGTTTATTGATTTGATGATGCAAATTTATATCATTATTGACGTTAAATAGATTAACTGACCTTTAAACACGTATTCAAATGGATCTTTCCTGTTGCATGTTGGATTTTTACTGTATCGTTGCTAGCTGTTTTCACGAGAGCTGGCTGCAAGGATGCATGCAAAACCCATGCTTGTTCTGTATCGACCTTGAATACATTAACCAACTACCCTGTTTTGGGGACAATCAGATTTGTGGTGTAGGCTTTTGGTTATTTGTAAATGGCAACAATGTTTTAAGGTCACACACCATTACATCTCCAAGCTATGGGAAAAATGCTTTAAATAAATACGTTTTACGTTGTTTTGTTTTTTTGTATCACAAATAAAGTTCTCTATACGAGCCGTGGCCCTCCGAATGAATGATTTAAAGTGAAGAGCTTTTATTTGTACGAGCCGTGGCCCTCCGAATGAATGATTTAAAGTGAAGAGCTTTTATTTGTACGTGCCCGACTCACCCAGTGAGTGATCTAAAGTGAAGAGCTTTTATTTGTACGTACCCGACTCACCCAATGAATGATCTAAAGTGAAGAGCTTTTATTTGTACATGCCCGACTCACCCAATGAATGATCTCAAGTAAAGAGCTTTTATTTGTACATGCCCGATTCACCCAATGAATGATCTAAAGTGAAGAGCTCATATTTGTACATGTCCGACTCACCCATTGAATGATCTAAAGTGAAGAGCTTTTATTTGTACGTGCCCGACTCATCCAATGAATTATTTAAAGTGAAGAGCTTTTATTTGTACGTGCCCGACTCACCCAATGAATGATCTAAAGTGAAGAGCTTTTATTTGTACGTGCCCGACTCATCCAATGAATGATTTAAAGTGAAGAGCTTTTATTTGTACGTGCCCGACTCACCCAATGAATGATCTAAAGTGAAGAGCTTTTATTTGTACGTGCCCGACTCATCCAATGAATGATTTATAGTGAAGAGCTTTTATTTGTACGTGCCCGACTCATCCAATGAATGATTTAAAGTGAAGAGCTTTTATTTGTACGTGCCCGACTCACCCAATGAATGATCTAAAGTGAAGAGCTTTTATTTGTACGTGCCCGACTCACCCAGTGAATGATCTAAAGTGAAGAGCTTATATTTGTACGTGTCCGACACACCCAATGAATGATCTAAAGTGAAGAGCTTATATTTGTACGTGTCCGACTCACCCAAATGAATGATCTAAAGTGAAGAGCTTTTATTTGTAAGTGTCCGACTCACCCAATGAATGATGTAAAGTGAAGAGCTTTTATTTGTACGTGCCCGACTCACCCAATTAATGATCTTAAGTGAAGAGCCTTAATTTGTACGTGCCCGACTCACCCAATGAATGATCTAAAGTGAAGAGCTTTTATTTGTACATGCCCGACTCACCCAGTGAATGATCTAAAGTGAAGAGCTTTTATTTGTACGTGCCCGACTCACCCAGTGAATGATCTAAAGTGAAGAGCTTTTATTTGTACGTGCCCGACTCATCCAATGAATGATCTAAAGTGAAGAGCTTTTATTTGTACGTGCCCGACTCATCCAATGAATGATCTAAAGTGAAGAGCTTTTATTTGTACGTGTCCGACTCACCCAAATGAATGATCTAAAGTGAAGAGCTTTTATTTGTACGTGCCCGACTCATCCAATGAATGATCTAAAGTGAAGAGCTTTTATTTGTACGTGCCCGACTCATCCAATGAATGATCTAAAGTGAAGAGCTTTTATTTGTACGTGCCCGACTCACCCAATGAATGACTTGAAGTAAAGTGATATAATGCTGTACGTGCCATACTCATACTAATAATATTTTATAACGAAGTGCGCTTACAAATTACGGGCCCGACTCACCCAATGAATGATCTAAAGTGAAGAGCTTATATTTGCACGTGCCCGACTCACCCAGTGAATGATCTAAAGTGAAGAGCTTTTATTTGTACGTGCCCGACTCACCAAGTGAATGGTCTAAAATGAAGAGCTTTTATTTGTACATGCCCGACTCACCCAATGAATGATCTAAAGTGAAGAGCTTTTATTTGTACGTGCCCGACTCACCCAATGAATGATCTAAAGTGAAGAGCTTATATTTGCACGTGCCCGACTCGCCCAATGAATGACTTGAAGTAAAGTGATATAATGCTGTACGTGCCATACTTATACTAATAATACTTTATAACGAAGTGCGCTTACAAATTACGGGCCAGACTCACCCAGTGAATGATCTAAAGTGAAGAGCTTATATTTGCACGTGCCCGACTCACCCAGTGAATGATCTAAAGTGAAGAGCTTTTATTTGTACGTGCCCGACTCACCAAGTGAATGGTCTATAGTGAAGAGCTTTTATTTATACGAGCCCTACTCACCCAATGAATGATTTAAAGTGAAGAGCTTATATTTGCACGTGCCCGACTCACCCAATGAATGATCTAAAGTGAAGAGCTTTTAGTTGTACGTACCCGACTCACCCAATGAATGATCTAAAGTGAAGAGCTTTTATTTGTACGTACCCGACTCACCCAATGAATGATCTAAAGTGAAGAGCTTTTATTTGTACGTGCCCGACTCACCCAATGAATGATCTAAAGTGATGAGCTTTTATTTGTACATGTCCGACTCACCCAATGAATGATCTAAAGTGAAGAGCTTATATTTGCACGTGTCCGACTCACCCAATGAATGATCTAAAGTGATGAACTTTTATTTGTACGTGCCCGACTCACCCAATGAATGATCTAAAGTGATGAGCTTTATTTGTACGTGCCCGACTCACCCAGTGAATGATCTAAAGTGAAGAGCTTATATTTGTACGTGCCCGACTCACCCAATGAATGATCTAAAGTGAAGAGCTTTTATTTGTACGTGCCCGACTCACCCAATGAATGATCTAAAGTGAAGAGCTTTTATTTGCACGTGCCCGACTCACCCAAATGAATGATCTAAAGTGAAGAGCTTTTATTTGTACGTGCCCGACTCACCCAATGAATGATATAAAGTGAAGAGCTTTTATTTGTACGTGCCCGACTCACCCAGTGAATGATCTAAAGTGAAGAGCTTTTATTTGTACATGCCCGACTCACCCAATGATTGATCTCAAGTGAAGAGCTTTTATTTGTACGTGCCCGACTCTCCCAATGAATGATCTAAAGTGAACAGCTTTTATTTGTACGTGCCCGACTCACCCAATGAATGACTTGAAGTAAAGGGATATAATGCTGTACGTGCCATACTCATACTAATAATATTTTATAACGAAGTGCGCTTACAAATTACGGGCCAGACTCACCCAGTGAATGATCTAAAGTGAAGAGCTTATATTTGCACGTGCCCGACTCACCCAGTGAATGATCTAAAGTGAAGAGCTTTTATTTGTACGTGCCCGACTCACCAAGTGAATGGTCTATAGTGAAGAGCTTTTATTTATACGAGCCCTACTCACCCAATGAATGATCTAAAGTGAAAAGCTTATATTTGCACGTGCCCGACTCACCCAATGAATGATCTAAAGTGAAGAGCTTTTATTTGTACGTACCCGACTCACCCAATGAATGATCTAAAGTGAAGAGCTTTTATTTGTACGTACCCGACTCACCCAATGAATGATCTAAAGTGAAGAGCTTTTATTTGTACGTGCCCGACTCACCCAATGAATGATCTAAAGTGATGAGCTTTTATTTGTACATGTCCGACTCACCCAATGAATGATCTAAAGTGAAGAGCTTATATTTGCACGTGTCCGACTCACCCAATAAATGATCTAAAGTGAAGAGCTTTTATTTGTACGTACCCGACTCACCCAATGAATGATCTAAAGTGAAGAGCTTTTATTTGTACGTACCCGACTCACCCAATGAATGATCTAAAGTGAAGAGCTTTTATTTGTACGTGCCCGACTCACCCAATGAATGATCTAAAGTGATGAACTTTTATTTGTACGTGCCCGACTCACCCATTGAATGATCTAAAGTGATGAGCTTTATTTGTACGTGCCCGACTCACCCAGTGAATGATCTAAAGTGAAGAGCTTATATTTGCACGTGCCCGACTCACCCAATGAATGATCTAAAGTGAAGAGCTTTTATTTGTACGTGCCCGACTCACCCAATGAATGATCTAAAGTGAAGAGCTTTTATTTGCACGTGCCCGACTCACCCAAATGAATGATCTAAAGTGAAGAGCTTTTATTTGTACGTGCCCGACTCACCCAATGAATGATCTAAAGTGAAGAGCTTTTATTTGTACGTGCCCGACTCACCCAGTGAATGATCTAAAGTGAAGAGCTTTTATTTGTACATGCCCGACTCACCCAATGATTGATCTCAAGTGAAGAGCTTTTATTTGTACGTGCCCGACTCTCCCAATGAATGATCTAAAGTGAACAGCTTTTATTTGTACGTGCCCGACTCACCCAATGAATGACTTGAAGTAAAGGGATATAATGCTGTACGTGCCATACTCATACTAATAATATTTTATAACGAAGTGGGCTTACAAATTACGGGCCCGACTCATCCCATAAATTACGGGGACACACACACACACACGCACACTCACACGCACACACACACACACGCTCGCACGCACGCACGCACACATGCACGCACGGACGCACCCACTCACGCATGCATACACACACATACACGCACGCACACACACACGCACACACACACATACCTTTTTTAATTTAAATTTGTCCCGAACAATTCCTAGTATTTTCCCTTGTTATCTACATTTATACAGCATCATCCATAATGCATTTCTGTAAATAGTATCAAAGAATTTCATCATATCGACTAAAATTATCTTGAGTCTTTTATTTTCAAACAGATTATTGTGAGCGCCCATTTTGGAATCCGCATTAGGCATATACAATATTAATATGTTCTTCACAATATTTGTCAACATGCTACTTAAGAACAGTTGTAAATAGTTTAGATAAATAAGTAACTTAAGTACCCCTGTAATAATTAAAATCTGACTCTGAACCTTTTTTATGAATCTGGATAATAATACATCAATACATTGCTCGGGATAATAACCCAAAAATAAATAGATAAACAAATCACATAAATGCGAAGATTATATATATACAGTTTCGATAAAAAAAGCATTTAACACATTATCATTGCCGTCGGCTTAATATCGTTTCACTGACTTAACAGCGTTTATAATTTCGTATACAGTTTAAGTTAATCAAGTTCTGGGGAAAAGTAATTGGTTCATTAAAATCATTACTATACTCATTTTGCTCCCTATACAGTCAAGATAAAGTAGATAAAACACCATTGTTAAATAATACCACACTGCAGCCCTAACTCATTCCGCTGCCTTTAAAGACGAGCTACAATTGAATATAAGCACACGTGCTTGGTTATCCCCCAAATTAGCCTATTCACATTTCTCATGCTTTACAGACGAGTTACAATTGAATATAAGCACACGTGCTTGGTTATCCCCCAAATTAGCCTATTCACATTTCTCATGCTTTACAGACGAGCTACAATTGAATATAAGCACACGTGCTTGGTTATCCCCCAAATTAGTCTATTCACATATCTCTTGCTTTACAGACGAGTTACAATTGAATATAAGCACACGTGCTTGGTTATCCCCCAAATTAGCCTATTCACATTTCTCATGCTTTACAGACGAGCTACAATTTAATATAAGCACACGTGCTTGGTTATCCCCCAAATTAGTCTATTCACATATCTCTTGCTTTACAGACGAGCTACAATTTAATATAAGCACACGTGCTTGGTTATCCCCCAAATTAGTCTATTCACATATCTCTTGCTTTACAGACGAGCTACAATTGAATATAAGCACACGTGCTTGGTTATCCCCCAAATAAGTCTATTCACATATCTCTTGCTTTACAGACGAGTTACAATTGAGTATAAGCACACGTGCTTGGTTATCCCCCAAATTAGTCTATTCACATATCTCTTGCTTTACAGACGAGTTACAATTGAATATAAGCACACGTGCTTGGTTATCCCCCAAATTAGTCTATTCACATATCTCTTGCTTTACAGACGAGTTACAATTGAGTATAAGCACACGTGCTTGGTTATCCCCCAAATTAGCCTATTCACATTTCTCATGCTTTACAGACGAGCTACAATTGAATATAAGCACACGTGCTTGGTTATCCCCCAAATTAGTCTATTCACATTTCTCTTGCTTTACAGACGAGCTACAATTGAATATAAGCACACGTGCTTGGTTATCCCCCAAATTAGTCTATTCACATATCTCTTGCTTTACAGACGAGTTACAATTGAGTATAAGCACACGTGCTTGGTTATCCCCCAAATTAGTCTATTCACATATCTCTTGCTTTACAGACGAGCTACAATTGAATATAAGCACACGTGCTTGGTTATCCCCCAAATTAGTCTATTCACATATCTCTTGCTTTACAGACGAGCTACAATTGAGTATAACAACAGGTGCTTGGTTATCCCCCAAATTAGCCTATTCACATTTCTCATGCTTTACAGACGAGCTACAATTGAATATAAGCACACGTGCTTGGTTATCCCCCAAATTAGTCTATTCACATTTCTCTTGCTTTACAGACGAGCTACAATTTAATATAAGCACACGTGCTTGGTTATCCCCCAAATTAGCCTATTCACATATCTCTTGCTTTACAGACGAGTTACAATTGAATATAAGCACACGTGCTTGGTTATTCCCCAAATTAGTCTATTCACATTTCTCATGCTTTACAGACGAGCTACAATTGAATATAAGCACACGTGCTTGGTTATCCCCCAAATTAGTCTATTCACATTTCTCTTGCTTTACAGACGAGCTACAATTTAATATAAGCACACGTGCTTGGTTATCCCCCAAATTAGCCTATTCACATATCTCTTGCTTTACAGACGAGTTACAATTGAATATAAGCACACGTGCTTGGTTATTCCCCAAATTAGTCTATTCACATTTCTCATGCTTTACAGACGAGCTACAATTGAATATAAGCACACGTGCTTGGTTATCCCCCAAATTAGTCTATTCACATTTCTCTTGCTTTACAGACGAGCTACAATTGAATATAAGCACACGTGCTTGGTTATCCCCCAAATTAGTCTATTCACATATCTCTTGCTTTACAGACGAGTTACAATTGAATATAAGCACACGTGCTTGGTTATCCCCCAAATTAGCCTATTCACATATCTCTTGCTTTACAGACGAGTTACAATTGAATATAAGCACACGTGCTTGGTTATCCCCCAAATTAGTCTATTCACATATCTCTTGCTTTACAGACGAGCTACAATTGAATATAAGCACACGTGCTTGGTTATCCCCCAAATTAGTCTATTCACATATCTCTTGCTTTACAGACGAGTTACAATTGAATATAAGCACACGTGCTTGGTTATCCCCCAAATTAGCCTATTCACATATCTCTTGCTTTACAGACGAGCTACAATTGAGTATAAGCACACGTGCTTGGTTATTCCCCAAATGAGTCTATTCACATATCTCTTGCTTTACAGACGAGCTACAATTGAATATAAGCACACGTGCTTGGTTATCCCCCAAATTAGTCTATTCACATATCTCTTGCTTTACAGACGAGCTACAATTGAGTATAACAACAGGTGCTTGGTTATCCCCCAAATTAGTCTATTCACATATCTCTTGCTTTACAGACGAGCTACAATTGAGTATAACAACAGGTGCTTGGTTATCCCCCAAATTAGTCTATTCACATATCTCTTGCTTTACAGACGAGCTACAATTGAGTATAACAACAGGTGCTTGGTTATCCCCCAAATTAGCCTATTCACATATCTCTTGCTTTACAGACGAGTTACAATTGAATATAAGCACACGTGCTTGGTTATCCCCCAAATTAGTCTATTCACATATCTCTTGCTTTACAGACGAGCTACAATTGAGTATAACAACAGGTGCTTGGTTATCCCCCAAATTAGTCTATTCACATATCTCTTGCTTTACAGACGAGCTACAATTGAATATAAGCACACGTGCTTGGTTATCCCCCAAATTAGTCTATTCACATATCTCTTGCTTTACAGACGAGCTACAATTGAGTATAACAACAGGTGCTTGGTTATCCCCCAAATTAGCCTATTCACATATCTCTTGCTTTACAGACGAGTTACAATTGAATATAAGCACACGTGCTTGGTTATCCCCCAAATTAGTCTATTCACATATCTCTTGCTTTACAGACGAGCTACAATTGAGTATAACAACAGGTGCTTGGTTATCCCCCAAATTAGCCTATTCACATTTCTCATGCTTTACAGACGAGCTACAATTGAGTATAAGCACACGTGCTTGGTTATCCCCCAAATTAGTCTATTCACATATCTCTTGCTTTACAGACGAGCTACAATTGAGTATAAGCACACGTGCTTGGTTATCCCCCAAATTAGTCTATTCACATATCTCTTGCTTTACAGACGAGCTACAATTGAGTATAAGCACACGTGCTTGGTTATCCCCAAATTAGTCTATTCACATTTCTCTTGCTTTACAGACGAGCTACAATTGAATATAAGCACACGTGCTTGGTTATCCCCCAAATTAGCCTATTCACATATATAAGCACACGTGCTTGGTTATCCCCCAAATTAGTCTATTCACATTTCTCATGCTTTACAGACGAGCTACAATTGAATATAAGCACACGTGCTTGGTTATCCCCCAAATTAGTCTATTCACATATCTCTTGCTTTACAGACGAGTTACAATTTAGTATAAGCACACGTGCTTGGTTATTCCCCAAAATAACCTGTTCAAATTTCTCTTGATTTACAGGCTTAATCACAATTCTCTGCATTTAAAAACGATCTTAATTGAATATAAGTTAAGTCTTAGATATGACGAAATAATATCTATATGAAAAACTAAGACTTTTGTCAAAGATATATCAGGGCTAATTGTTTGTTTCAGTGTAATATCCTTATAGATTTCACCTCGTGATCACCCAAAGTTAATATATATTTTTGGTGTTCACGAGGTAAAATAAATTGCGTCCTAACACTATTTTTATTATATGCCTTAAATGTAGTAAAATGATATTTAATTTTATTTTTCAGAAAAGTGCGCTTAATTGTATGCGAATTTAATCATTTCGGAAATGACTTCGTTGTATTTGTGTCCAAGCCTTGTATGCGCCACCGTTTGATTTGAAATTAAAAGCGGGTTCAAATAGTGAAGTATATTCTTCTTGTTTTTCATTGGTAAATCTCTAAAGATAACCGGAAACATATAATACATTTGTATTTCCTATACAAAGAAAAACTTCTCTAACATTGACCGTGAAATATAATGCTTTTGTGTGAACCAGCGCAGTGTGCATACTCTATGTAATACATTTACCTTATATTTCCAGTTCCTTGCACAGGAAGGACATAGCCCCTTCTATGTCTTTAATGTGCCATCTTTGTACTTAGCCCTCGATATTAATGTGTGTATGTCTGTTATATGACTTCCAGCATACTTTTGAATGATATATTTCAAACACTTTTATATTATGGGTTAACTGGACATACAAGTATTTGATTAAAGCAATTGCAAATTACATCTGCTTATTTCCATTGCAAATATAATAGAATAAACCAATATTCCGGATTATTTGTAGCGGTTACTTTCCTTCATAGCGACAATAACCCTAACCTCACTTTTGTCTAACAGGATGCGAGATTCGTACAACGCAGTAGTTATCTTCACTGGCCCGCGGTTTCTTTCTGTAACATCCTTGAACGAATTAACTTACATATCCTGTTTATCTTCTATGAACTAGTTTTTTTATTTCTGGCAAAACAAGTGCACACTTTTCCCAGACTTGACCTTGGGTGCTTTTAAGTCTGAAATCTGTCTGTAAAATCACAGTTTATAAACACCACAATGTCAGATAAATATAACGTTCTTTGTATATTCGAGAATTTATGAGTGCTACTTTTTATTTATTCTGTAAAGACAGCAACATGAGCATAGGAATATTTAGGTATTACCTATTACTGGTGCTTCTTCCAAATGTTAGCTCATTTGTAAAGGCATAGAAATGATAATATGCTTGGTCGGGGTAGAAATCGCTTATATCTAATTTAAGCTTGTCTGTAAAGGCAGTGTTGGGGACATTGTGTATTAGGGGTATAATAAATTATTGGTGCTTTTATCAAATTGTAGACCGTTTATGTGGTAAGGGTATGACTTAACACTGTTGCTTAAAAACCAATGTAAGCTAGTCAGTAAAAACAGCGAGATCAGTATAAGCTATTTGGGGTTTCATTTTTTCCCGCTAATTTAATAACTAAGTATTTGACCATTTTAATGGAACTAATATAGGCAGTTTGAGGGTATAACCTGTGCATAAATTCAATTTAAGCTGCTCTGATAAGTCAGCTCAATGATATAATGTTGTTTTGAGGTATAACTCGTCGCTATTTTAGCTCTTCTGGTTAGGCAATGAAATGAGTAAAAGTTGTTTTGGGGGTATAACTCATCGCTACCTAGCTTCTCTGCTACGAAAACGAAATGAATAAAGTATGTATAACTTAGCGCACATGCTTATATCAAATGTTAGCTCGTATTCGGAGTCAGCGAATGAAGTATAAACAGTTACGGTAAATAACTCAAGGGTGCTCATGAGGAGAGTCGGACACGTACATCATTAGATCTCTGCACTTAAGGTCATTTATTGGATGAATTGGGCAGCTAAACAATTAAAGCGCCCCACTAGTTGTCATCAATAGCGAGATGCGGTCTTGTACACTATTAGATCAGTTTGTTTTAGATTTCTGATAATGTACCTGTAGAAAGCGAATCTCCTTTCTCAGAAATGTTTTGTGTGTGTGTGTTACCTTGGCACGTTGTTGAAAAAAAATACCAAAAGGAATATACCCACATAGATTGTATTTCGTGAAAACGGGTTTTTTGGCTTATTAATTTTAACACACGTACATCATGTATACCTGCAACAAGCTTTCACGAAAACAACATGTTGGCAAATTTTTATTAAGATATCAAGAGTCCGAAGGAAATTTCCCCTTGAATTAACGTTTAAAAATACATACACTCAAAAATTAAAAAAAATGATACAAGGACATTTAAATTTATCTTAAATGTGTGTAATGCTTTAACAAATATAACAAGTAGTTTTTGATTGACTCTGGCTAATGACGATTCGCTTTCACATTATTTGTCAATAAACGATCATGGCTGGAGACACCGGACATACTTAAACCAGTTTAACGCATAGAAAATGTAACCGTTTCTTCTATATCATTTCTCGGTCGTGTTTGTAATCGAGGTGCACGGACTTAAAACGTATAGATATATACGGATTTCAAATTCACATACCTCCTTATTGTCGAGCGAAAACGATACAGTAATAAATTCAATGCCGAAATAAACTTAGCTCCAGTGTATCATGCGTCCTAAAACCAGTTCTCTCGCAAATAACAGCACGTTCATTTGCACATCTTTAGGCACCTGGCATTTGTTAGTGCATATAGTTAAAATCGTAAGAAGAGTCCAACGTGCCAAAGAATAAATCTCCTTTGAACATTTTTTTGCATAACATAGACTGTAGAATTCAATCAGAATAATTTTCCAATTGATCTTCGCAGTTATGATTGAATTGCTTTTGTTATATAGTCTAAACCTAATCTCAATAGATATTTTGTTACTCGATTCTAAGTCAGACTCAATTGACTCATGACATTCAATTTCTCCATTTTAGCATGTAAAAACATTTATTTTCAAACACATATGAGCTTTTACATTTTTTTTTTTGGAATTGCCAAGCATGACAATCCGTTTATTCATTCCAAATAATCACATAGACAAAAAGTATGAATAAACATAGTTTACATGTCGTATCTAGAAATTGCATATGAAAAGTACATTTCACAAAATCATTCAAAAAACGAGATGACACATTATTGTTTGAATATTCAATTCCATATCCCCTGGCCCAAATAGTTTATTGTCAATTTTAGTCAGAGGAGGACTGCCTATTAGTTTGTGAACATAATCTGAAACTACAGTGACATGAACACCTGCATCTGTTTTAAAAGTGATACGCTCTTGTCTCACCTTCAAATTAAGTGTCTATCATCTTGGCTACTGACGATTCCAAGAAATGACCGCTCCTATACTACGTCATTGTCGTTGCAGAAAACCTCCCCGGCGTAACCATGGCGCGATTGGTCGCCAGCGGTTAGAAAATCTCCCCGGCGTAACTATGGCGCGATTAGTCGCCATCGGTCAGAAAACCTCCCCGGCGAAACCATAGCACGATTAGTCGCCAGCGGTTAGCGTCTCGGCCCCAGAACGATAAAAGTACTAAAATACGATTTTACACTGAAATTGTATGCTTAATTTTGGAGTTATATTAGTTGTTTAAATTTATTTTCAAATACCCCCTTTTTTAAAAGAGTGGGTTTTTGTTTTTTCGCCGCTTCCTGTGGGAGTTATATCTTAAAGCGTAGCTGTTATTTTTTATTTCCGGCTCGTGGATAAAAAAACATCTCGGATATTTTATTTTTTCAGTCGTTGCAGTGCAAACATTTTATGAACATTAATGCCTCTCAGTTCATAATTATTACAGTTAATGCACAAAAGCACTTTAAAATTCATCAGGTCATTAATATATGGCCAAATTACTATGCCGCCATTTCTTGAATGAAAATTTGAAAGGTCGATCGTGTTAGCATTGCAATTGCCGATAATTATTGGAAAAAAAACATTTATTTTTAGTTTTAGAGTTTGTTTCATGATACAAAATCATCAGTTAATATGTTGTGTGATAATTTTTTGAAAACATCAAATTGATGGTTTCACTTTTGTAAGTTCACTCCATATTTCATCGAAAAGTTAAAAAGTTCGGCCATATACTGAATGTTTCAGCCCCAAGCTGAATGTTTCAACCCCTTGCTAAACCTTTCAGCCCAAAGCTGAATGTTTCAGCCCCAAGCTAAATGATTTGGCCATATGATGAATGTTTCAACCCCAAGCTGAATGTTTCAACCCCTTGCTAAACTTTTCAGAACCATTCTTTACGTCTTTACCTTTATGTTAAAAAGTTTTAGGCACATGCTAAATCTTGCAGCCTCATGTTCCACAATTCAACGTTTTAACTTCAATAATCATAAACGCTGAAACAACACTTTTAATTCTCCATAACAGTTATGTGTCTGTTATGAATTAAGAAGGTTGTATTCAAAGAGCCAACGGTATAAGGGGCTCTGTGACTAGAGGCCTTCTTATTGCCTCTCTAGCCAGATTGCACTCGTTGCCTAAAACTATAACAAAAAAGCAACAAGATACACAACGTGTGGACAATTATTGCAAGAGCTACAGGAAGCCATTGACCTCGTGGAAAGGAGGAATAGGTAAATTTATCTATTTAGATATAATTAAGATATATTTGTGCTCATGGTGGTAAATTTATCTATTGAGATATAATTAAGATATATTTGTGCTCATGATTTTCGTAATTTTAAATTATTAAATACTTATTGATAGTCTTACTTGATGCCATTATGTTGAGTTATTGTTGCGTTTATGAGAAATGTACAGGGATGTACATAGTGAATATACTTATAGATGCTGACCTGGTATTGCCATGTGAAATAGGTTTGTACTTTATCACAAATAAGATTGCACATTATCAAATATTATTGAGAGTCATCAATTTATCATAATGGTATATTGTATAAAAAAAACTTGGGAATAAAAATGCATCGGGTTACCGACGAACGAAATTTTATTCAAAAGGGGCCTCAGACCCATGATACATGTTACAATGCAAATTAAATATAGCAGAATACATATTATGAAGCTAAATATGAATGCTCGAATTTACAATCGCCGGAACTCTAACACGGCGCTCTTACCAACTGAGCTAACCGGGTGGCTAGTTCTTACCCACACAAACTATACTCCTCCCCTATTAGCCCTTTAGGCCAACAGAGGCTCTCCTGTCATCATTTAAAAAAGCGTGGAAGGAAAAGTGTGCACGGAGTGGGGATTGATCCCACAAATGCCGGAGCACAAGCACGGCGCTCAAACCAACTGAGCTAATCGGGTGGCTAGTTCTTACCTACACAAACTATACTCCTCCCCTATTAGCCCTTTAGGCCAACAGAGGCTCTCCTGTCATCATTATACAAAACGTGGAAGGAAAAGTGTTCCTGGAGACGGGATCGATTCCACAAATGCCGGAACACTAGCACGGCGCTCTAACCAATATCTATAAAATGCTTTAAAGAACTTATTTCCATATTGTATTTATAATCAAACTTGGAATATCGTTAATTGTTTTAGCTCTTCTCATGACAGCCAGCCTGATCCTATTCGAAATGTTCCTTCTAACTGGCAAAAGTTAGCACCTGTCATACCCGTATGAGAAAACTACACTGATCATGTCAAACTCTTAATGAACCACCCACGAAAAGAAGACGGATATTGACAGAAATAACCACATTGTCAGTTACAAAACTAGTGAGTGTAATGAGTACAAATGTTTTGATAATGAGTATAAAGGTATTTCTAAACTCTTATGGCTGTATCTTCCAACCTTTTTATAACATAGCTAATTATTGACTACAAATATCAGCAAGCATTCATGACATTGCTTCCGGTTGAAATTAGTATTTGTCTTTCTTAATTCTGATTGGTTGTTTCATTTGGAGGCATATATTTAGGAAATATTTCCTTATTTCTATTCGGTCTTTGTTTGCCATACATACTTGACAGCTGGGCCAAACTCACCAGTACTGAGTGTCTTTGTAAACAAATCCGTGACATCTTGGTAAACATTAAATATTTTATCTCATTTCAGGACTATCAAACATGAATTAATTTGCAGTAGCAGCAATACAAAACTAGATGTTTGCAAATACAGCTAGCCGGGCAAGCATAAGAAATGTGGAACTGAAATCAAATTAATCAATATCAATGGAAGCCAACAGACAAAGGCCAAACAAGAATGTAGACCCCAAGGACCATTTGCAGAAGAAGCATTGAAGGATTGTGACATAAAAAAGATTGAGGAAAATTGTGGAGGGGTGACTAGTTTTAAATTGTTATGATTTCTTAAATTATGTAGGTACAGTATCTGGTTGAAATTTGGCTAGTTGACATTGTTTAACTATAGAAAGTTTGAATTGTGTAAGAAACTTGTACAATGAACTTGTATGAATATCACATGAAATAAACTTCTAATATATATATATGTATGAATATCACATGAAATAAACTACTAATATATATATATATGTATATATATATCACATGAAATAAACTACTAATATATATATATATGTATATATATATATATATATATATATATATATATATATATATATATATATATATATATATATATATATATATATAAGGAATTTCATCTATATCTAAGACGAAACTCTAAGCATTTGTATTTTTAACTCATTCAAATGCTTCTGTGAAGTCAATTGATAAAATTTAACCTTGGAATTGTTATAAACGTGTTGCGAAATGTCAAAAATGGTATATATTTTATGTATTTTGTCTTCAAGTTCTTTGAATTCATGAACTCCTCTGCACTATTTAACAGATGAAAGGCTACATATACAGTTTTGTATGCCTCAAATGATTGTGAACAGTGATTTTCATACCTTAACAGTAGTTGATGTAGTTTTATTCCGTGTAAAATATTGCGTTTTTGTCTTCTCTTTATATTCTGAAGTGCTAAGAAGCTACGGTATTTCTCCAAGAAACTGTCAAGCCATCAGAGACCTGGAGATGCAGATATGAATCCCATAGTTCAGGAGAATAAACATGTAAGTCACCTCTGTAGGACATTTGTGTAAGTAAATTATTCTTCATAGAAAATCAGTTTTAATTAAGCAGGATATAAGCTGCTAATGAAAGAGTGCCGTTCTCTTAAATGCATATCACATTTAGCCTTTAAAACAGATACTTATATTTAAAATATCGGCAAAATGATTTCATTGTGCTTTTTGTGCATCCTTTAGTCATCTGACATATGGAACACTAGCTATTATCATTTATCTTTCAGTCTGTTTGTGGTTGTTGCAGAGCTACAGATAACTTTTTAACTTAAAGTGTATTTTACACCCTTATGCAATCTACTAAAGTGTATGATACACCCTTGGGTCATTCATTAAAGAATATTGGCGATTGGCGAGTGTACTGGTACATTAAATTACAAATAAGAATGGCTTATTTTATGAACGTTTATAGAACATTTATAAGAACTTAAAGAAAATTGAAGTGTTGCTTAGCAAGTTGCTCAAGTTCATTTACACAATATATAATCGATTATAAGAACGCTACGCATCGGAAACGATTGATTTTAACAAACCGGTTTAACATTTAGTCAAAACGGCTAGCGTAAAATGGTAAAAAATACTCGTAAGAACGTTACGCCCTATTTATTTGTTTAAATCGTACTGGTACGAAAAGCTGTTTGATTTAATTTCTTAATGGGCGATTTTTTAATTTACGCCCATTACGACCCTTATCTGTAGCTCTGGTTGTTGTCAATTTCTCCTGTTGAGGCACGTCCGAGGGCTAAGCAGTTTGGTATCAACACAGATAACGTTTTGCATATACTATAGTCAATCACTTCTGTTAAATATGTACATAAATGGATCAGAGAAGCACAATTTTGACAAACTGAATCTATCATTTTACGTTAAAAACTAAGATAATTTAACGAATTGGAAAAGCCTTGAAGAGTTGGCAGGTTAGTTTTATTGTTTTTTTATTAACACTATTGAAAGACAATAGGTTAACTTATTTTATTATTTCAACGCATAAGGAAAAAATGTCTGCTGTTCATTTGACTGAAATGCTTTTTATACTTTATATGAGTTCTACGAATTTGTAAAATATTGTCACTCTTTAAGAAGTGAAAACAGTATTTTAGTTTTTCATTATGTATAAAATATGAATTTATTGTATATGTTTGTGTAAATATTAGATAAATTGTCATCTGTACCAGAACTGCTTGATATTTAAAACAATATGATATATTTCCATGTTGCATAAACATAGGACAAACGTTTTACTATCATTCCTTGGATGTCCGACTTGATGTATATAGTGAACTATAGCTATACCGTTTCCGGCAATAACACTGCAAGCCCGTAGAGATCACCTTAGTTCATAATTACTGTTTTTGCTAGACATTTTGTTAGACATGAAAGCATATCGTAACGAGATGATTTTCCAATTTTTACATAATTCAACATGATATATATGCCCAAAGAAGGCAAGTATATATTATGCATACACAGTTTTACGTTAATACGTTTAGTCGTGTAGTCAGAATCCATCCTTTGGTCTCGGTAGTTTTACTTCGCGTTTCGTTTGAAATGAGGATACTATATTCAGTCAAAATGGTGTTTTGAACAGTAATTATCTCACTTAGTATGTCTAACGATGAAGTACTTTTTGTTACGTAAAATCAAGTTTAAACAAGTAATTTTGCTGAATAAAATATGTGGTTTAAACCCGATAGGCCTGTGATGTTTGGAGAAATGTAGGCCTAAATAAATGAATAAATAAATATTCATATGAATAGATACAAACATAAACAAATAACTAACTAACTTAATAGCTAAATAAAACAAAATACAAAATATATAAATAAGCAAGTATATATGTACATAAATAAATAAATTGTATCTTCAAATATAACAAGTACTATGCAAACACAGTCAAAACCCGTTGGCTCGAACTCGCTTGGCTCGAATTTCTCGTTGACTCGAACTGGATGTAAAGGACCGATTTCTATAAACTGAATGTAAACATTCCCGCTTGGCTCGATATTTCCGAGGCTCGAGGTTATTTAGCCTGTCCCTAGGACTTCGAGCCAACGGGGTTCCACTGTAAACAAAGCAAAATATAACTGTAGATACGTATGTGTAACAATACTTTATACAAACATAAAACTTATTTAAAGAACGCAAAGTACCCTTTGTTGCTACTTACATATAATTATACACATATTGGGAGTGCTAAAACGTGTTTAATATAATAAATGGTCACACACCAGGATTGTTTTCTCTATTTCGACAATTGGTTGCTATAAAAAACATTACAGTTAGATATGGTTGCTTATTCATGTATTTCAATAGCAGACGTCCTGTCATCAAATTATATAATGCCACTTGACGTTTTATCTGTTCTGTCTTTCACTGCAAAAATACGCGTGGCATTCTTAGACGATGTACGAGCGGTTGTACTTTCACTTAAACCACGTTGTTTAAATGCTTGCTTGTATTGTTTTAGGGACAATAAAAATTACTGTTATCATTTGAGTAATAATTTTCTCAGGAGCATCCGTTATTAACATGTAACGTTATATGTGTATTTTCATAAAAAAGAACATGGCGATGTATATACTGACATGTTTTGGTGTGCTGCACAGAAGCTTTAATATCCCCTTTCAATTCGCCATTCATACGCCATTTTCTGTTTCTTATAAAGTTATCAATTTTGAAATAACCTTGATTTAAATGCACGTCAAACTTTGTTTTGCAAATAAACAATCGATACTATGAAAAAAAATAAAATAAACAACATTTCAATTGTAAATTCATATTATATTGTCACTAAATCCAGAAACAAATACAAAACATATTAATCCTATCACTTTGATCGTACAAATATGTTCACACTATATTAATTCCTATTAAACCCTATGTCTTCATTATGACCACAGTTGTGAACCCCCCAACCATTGTGAGTGCATTCTATGAAGCTACTTTCTTCTCCTCCACATTTCACATTGTCCATCCAGATGTCCCCACTGCCTAGACCCAGACCTGCCACTATCACATAATCACATTCCCGGAACCCGAACACCCTACACACCACGTTAACGTTGTTTTTTATGTAAAGTTCGCCTACATTACCGTCAATGCTGTCATCACAAACTGTGCCCCACATATTATCGTGACGGACCTGGACGCCGGTTGAGCTGTATAGAGACGCGTTGGCCAGACGGATGTCTCTTGAGCACGGGTAATAGTTACCATCTTGTATTGTTCCATTGTTGGCCATAAATTCTTTGTTACATGTTAACAAAAACAGATGTTTTTGCTTTTCTTCAACTTGTTGTATATTTAGGCTGACTGATTGTAAATCCAATGATAAATTGCTTAATTGATTCGGCATTTCTGAAAAGTTAGTACTGATCAACTTAAAATTGTTATCTGCTTTAAGCATCATTTCACTAACATTGCGATCAGCAAGTGAAATGAATGATTCGATTTTATCCTCATAGTGTTGATATGTTGAAGATATATTATGTTTTAATTTAGTTTCAGTTTGAATTAATCTTAACGCAAGCTGTTCACTTGTGTTCGAAGATAACAGATTTACTTTCATTTTAATATTTTGTGAAAAAGTACTGATGTTTGTGGTAGACCCATTGTTGAACTCTGACAAACTAACATTTGCCAATGTTATATTTTCATAAATGTACTCGATATTTTGTTGCACGTCTGCAGTCAGGTTATGCATATGGCTAGTAATTTTTTGTTCAAGCTTTCTCAGTTTACCTTTAACATCGACCTTCAGTTGGTTTAAGTCCTGTTTGTCATTTGCGTAAGCCTTGCGCATATTTTGAACCTTTGGTTTTACAGCATGATTTGGTTCGTAAGTCCCAGCATGTACGAGTTGTTTGTCACTTTCTCCAGTTTTATCGACAAGTTTGTAAAAAGAAATGTCCATGTCTCGGTTAAGACTGCTCGGTTCGTACGTTGCAGTGAAGTTTTCCAAAGTGTCAACTCTAATTGAGATTTCGTTAACTTGGTCTAAAATAGATGCTAGCTCCTGTAAGATAATTGAAGGGTTTCATAAATTATTAATTAAATTTTGCCATCATTAGACATTTTCCCTATTCGAGTTATTTAAGAAAAGACATACCAATGACAAGTAGTTCATTCCAAGTCGAAAACAAACAATAAAGTATTTTGGAAATCGAACGATTGTTACTGATCTTGAAAAAAACGAAGGAAAAATAATGGCCTTAGATCTTTCGCCCAAGTTTAACGACAGAACATAACCTTTCAACCTTTTATACCACTTGCAACAATAGAGTTATTGTACAATAAGGAAATATGTCCCTGCTTGTACTTAAGATCTTATAGTGAATTGAAGTAGCCTGAATAAATGACTTCAGCAGATCTGATGAAACTTGTTTTCAAATGTTTGAATCCATTAATCACTGGCGAATATTTCGTACTATTCACATTTAAATATTGCCGCTTCCCCTTGTTCTTACGAATTATAATTATACGAACAACTTTGGTTGATGGTACTCAAAGGAATCTTTCTTAGAACAGGTTTGTCGATTAACACTACTTTACATGTATTGGGGTTTTAAAAGGGACTATTGCAAACAGATAATAAACTATAAAATACAAATGTTTGACCTTCTTTTAACATGGACGTTATACTGAGCTTCCATAATTGGACAATTCTGAACGTCATCTGTGTTTAGGTGAGTTATCTTTCATAAATGATAAATCGCATGGTATATGACATATAATACAAAACAATTACCCTAAACATAAAACTTTTGAGCGCGCTCACGTCTTCTTCTAGTCTTCTAAGCCGCTCGCGCCTGGATGGGCATCAAAGATGTCAGGAACACAATCAGGCATAAATGGACGAGCTTCGTTCTGTCTAACTGCAAAATAAAGAGAGAACTCTGTAACATAAATAAAAAAAATGTTATTCATTTGATTTATTTATTTATATTGTTTGTCATGTTGAATAATATTAATTGCAAATAGCTCGTCATGCTAGCTTGAAAGTTGTCAATTATAAAATGTGCGTTATGTTAGCTTCAATGTTATCAATTATAAACAATGCGTCATGCTAACTTCAATGTTATCAACTATAAAAAGTGCGTAATGTTAGCTTCAATGTTATCAATTATAAAAAAGTGCGTAATGTTAGCTTCAATGTTATCAGTTAGAAAATGTGCATTATGTTAGCTTCAAAAACATCAACTATAAAATTTGCGTAATGTTAGCTTCAATGATATCAATTATAAAAAGTGCGTCATGCTAGCTTCAATGTTATCAACTATGGATAATGCGTCATGCTTACTTCAATGTTATCAACTATAAATAGTACGCCATGCTAACTTCAGTTTTATAAATTATGAAAAGTGCATCATGTTAGCTTCAATGTTATCAACTATAAAAAAGTGTCTCATGCTAACTTCAATTCTATAAATTATGAATGTGCGTCATGCTAACTTTAATATGTTATCAACTATAAAAAGTGCATCATGCTTACTTCAATGTTATAAATTATGAACAATGCGTCATGCTAACTTCAATGTTTTCAACTATTAAAAGTGCGTAATGTTAGCTTCAATGTTATCAACTATAAAACGTGCGTAATGTTAGCTTCAAGGTTATCAACTATAAAAAGTGCGTAAAGTTAGCTTCAATGTTATCAACTATAAAACGTGCGTAATGTTAGCTTCAATGTTATCAACTATAAAAAGTGCGTAATGTTAGCTTCAATGTTATCAACTATAAAACGTGCTTAATGTTAGCTTCAATGTTATCAACTATAAAACGTGCGTAATGTTAGCTTCAAGGTTATCAACTATAAAAAGTGCGTAATGTTAGCTTCAAGGTTATCAACTATAAAAAGTGCGTAATGTTAGCTTCAATGTTATCAACTATAAAAAGTGCGTAATGTTAGCTTCAATGTTATCAACTATAGAAAGTGCGTTATGTTAGCTTCAATGTTATCAACTATAAAAAGTGCGTAATGTTAGCTTCAATGTTATCAACTATAAAACGTGCGTAATGTTAGCTTCAATGTTTTTAACTATTAAAAGTGCGTAATGTTAGCTTCAATGTTATCAACTATAAAAAGTGCGTTATGTTAGCTTCAATGTTATCAACTATAAAAAGTGCGTAATGTTAGCTTCAAGGTTATCAACTATAAAAAGTGCGTAATGTTAGCTTCAAGGTTATCAACTATAAAAAGTGCGTTATGTTAGCTTCAATGTTATCAACTATAAAAAGTGCGTTATGTTAGCTTCAAGGTTATCAACTATAAAAAGTTAGCCATGCTAACTTCAGTTTTATAAATTATGAAAAGTGCATCATGTTTATTTCATTGTTATCAACTATAAAAAAGTGTGTCATGCTAACTTCAATTTTATAAATTATCAAAAGTGCGTCCAGCTAACTTTTATGTTATCAACTATAAAAAGTGCGTCATGCTTACTTCAATGTTATGTTTTCAAATTATGAAACGTTGCATCATGCTAGCTTCAATGTTATCAACTATAAAAGAATTGTTATGCTAACTTCAATGTTATGAATTATGAAAAGTGCGTCGTGCTAACTTTAATGTTATCAACTATAAAAAGTGCTTCATTCTTAATTCAGTGTTATAAATTACAAAAAGTGCGTCATGCTAATTCAATGTTATCAATTATGAAAAGTGCGTCATGCTAACTTCAATGTTATATTCTATGTAATGCTAACTTCAATATTATCAACTATAAAAAGTGTGTCATGCTAACTTCAATGTTAGCATCTATGAAAAGTGCGTCATGCTAATTTCAATGTTAGCAATTAAGAAACATGCGTCATGAGCGACTAATTTATATCAAATATGTTACTTTTATCCAACTCATATCATTTCCATTTAAGGGGCTGACTGCACGTAAAATCCTAATATAACAGTTTTTGAAATATATAATTTTTATTCAAGTCAATTAATCATATTAATAAATAATACAATGGAATGTTCAGACTACACGCTCAAAAGGCAAATATGAGAAGGTTAAAGCCTTACAGACAGTAAAGATGAGACTTCAAACGTCACAAGGCAACATTTACAGGCTACATATATGCATACAATAATTTTGATTAATAACTATGAGGCTACCGCCTGGAATCAGCGTCCCAGAAATGTACTGGAAATTTAAACATGTTTATAAGTTTAACTATTTACTAGTGATGTGTATTGATGAAGGTGGAGATGCTATCTTCATAACAGTATTAATATTGTTGGTCAAAAGGTGCCCCCCCATAGCGATAACAGGTTAAAGATTGTGCAAAATTAAGCTCCATAATAACAACACATAGTCAATTATTTAAAACTAATGCGTAATGAGTTTATGGGATTATTAAGGATAACCATACAGAGAGATGCCCAAAAGCTTAAACACAAACGACTATTATACTTATATATAAACAGCAACAATTCCGTTTCCTGTCAATAAGATTTTACTTTACTTTGCGAGTTCTAACAATCAGAAAATAGATTTCCCAGCATTCATAAGCAGGGTGAATATGTTTCTCTTCTGCTTTGAAGAAATGTTTAGCTCTAAAGTGGTTTATATAAAACTTAAGGCTGATACAAAATGAAGTCGTTTAAAACAACAAGTACTGAGCTGCAATGTATGAAATGAATCCAATCACAAAAGAACCAGACTAGAATCTCCTGTTTTCGAAAGATGATGCACATGATGCACACGTTTATACAGGACGATATTGGCGTATATATCATCCATTACCTTAGTGCAATAACTCAATATCTGCTTCTATTTTCATTTGCAGTTATTGAGTTAATGCACTAGTTTGACGATAGATATATTTTGTTGGTGTATAAATGAAAAATTTATCATAAAAACACAAACAAGAAATAAAACTACGTCTACAGTACATATAAATTATTTAAAAAATATGACATTTACAAAATTTTGATATATAAATGTTAGTTGGCCATATCAGTGTCGCTAATTCAAGCGATACTTAAAAATAATGAAGTAAGTTCCGAAATTGTCGGCAATATAAAAAAGGAACAATCCTAAAATTCTTACGATTGAATGCTGGAATATATGTACTTAGAATCTTAAAAGAGAGACTTTTTCTTTGGCACGTTATATTCGATGTGCATAAATAAATGTCAATTATTGAAAGTGTACTTGAACCGTGCTGTGATTTGCGTCTGAACTGGTTCTAAGACGCATGATACACGCGTGATTAGTAATACATTGAAGCAACTACTCAACATAATTATTTTACGGAAATGGACAAAGAAATGATGAGTTTATTTAGGTACTTGTTATTGGTAGATACAATTAAATGCAAGGAAAAAAACACTTTTTAAGATTGTAATTTTAGTAGATATTTAAAAAAAAAAATCATTCTCCCCCGGTGAAGTAAATCTGAAATCTGTTTATTGGTATACATATTCAGATATCGATGCATGAAACAAAAGTCATGTGTTGTTTATTTTTGCAATAATAGTTGTATTTATGTTTCAATGAATCTAACAAGAAACATACCCAATACTGACATATCTTTAATGAATTTTAGCTAAAGCTGAGTTGCTCTGTTTAATCTCAAGCATCAAGCACATATACTTGAACGTGCCTCTGGTATAGACAACCTCACACAAGTGGTTCTTTAATCGAGTCACACTTACGTCATTTACATTTGCTTACAACTGTCTTTACAATCGATCAAAATAACTTTGTTTTATCAAGTATAACTTACCAAAACGAGGATTATATAAGAAAGATATATCAGTATAGTATTTAATAACAATACTAACAAGAGCTGTTATAGGACTGCACGCTCGACGTAATGCAGCTTTGTCTTATGAATCACATAATGATGTTAAATGTGCCTGTCAAAAGCAATAAAAACAAAAAAATAAAATGTCAACAAGAACAAAAAGCCGCATTGCGACGAAGCCAGGTCTACAATGATTGACAGAAGAACTTCAGCTGCGTTATGAGATCCGGTTTTTACTTGTTTGCTATATTTAGTAACAGTGATCTTGATTTTGACCCTAGGGTCCCGAATTCAGTCCTATGGAATTCATTCTTAAAATATTTCTACATCCAAAGCTTGGCCACAATATGTCAACCCTAACTTAAGTTTTTCAGTACCAAACGGTTATCTATTTTCTTAAAACAGTGGCATTTACCTTGACCATAGGGGCCGAAAACACAATTCCATGAAAGGTCGCCATAAACTCTTCCTTTATGCGAAGTTTGGTTGCAATACGTGAATCATTAACGGTTACCTTGATCTTGAAACGTGAAGCCCAAACGCAATCACCATATTGTTTCCTTTATACAAAGTTTGGTCACCATATGTTACACTAAAATTATTCCATACGGTAAGTGATTTTTACGACGCTTTCATGCCGGGGAACAACGGCGAACGGTATTCTAATGACCAAGATTCACTTCGGTTAATTTATAAAAAAATGTGCCTGTCAAAAGCAATCAGAAAATAAGTTAATGAAGGGCCAAAATTTGTTTTTAGGGTTAATATTGAGTTATGTTATCTGATTGTGTGACGGTCTGTAAAGAATAAGATCAAACGAATGACAAGTATAGAAGTTATTAGTGTAAATCCCGACTTACTTTAACTAGACACAAAGTGTCTTTCTTTAAATTTAAGTTCTAATGGTTTGTGACGTTGTTCATGCAAGTGACGTAATCGACGCCGCCGCTGTTCGAACAGCGGAATTCGCTACGTTCAATCGTTCTGTAGGCGTTATTGTATTGTGGCGTTGGATAATCTAAGAGAAAATTCGCAGACACTGAGAGTAACTATAAACATTTACTGTTTTTGAATTGCGGTTCATCTGTATATGAAAACATTTGGTCAGGGCATAGATAATTAATAAGTCATACAGCGATAAATCACAATATTGTAATTATTATTACATTATTATTATATTTATTATTATTATTGCAATCATAACTTAATTACATGTTTACTGTATTTGTATTTATTCTTTATACACATGATGAATCAAAGAGCTGATCATTTAATGTTATTCCACATTTAATCATTTATATTTGCTTAAAACAACTCTATCTTTTACAGTGTTCCTCGCTTCTTTTTAATAAATAGTCATTCACTGTCGTTTTTAAAGAAGTTTTAAAGAGTATGCGAAAAATTACCAGATCGTTCGGTTCAATAACTGAAGACAAAGTGTTCAAAATTTCAAAAGGAGGTTGACATTAACAAATTAATGAACTTTAGCGCCTTTGTGTTTTTGATAGATGTAAAAATGTTCAGATAGTGTGCCTTTCAAAACTAGTTTGATCAATGTTCAGATAGTGTACATTTCAAAACTAGTTTGATCAATGTTCAGATAGTGTACATTTCAAAACTAGTTTGATCAATGTTCAGATAGTGTGCCTTTCAAAACTAGTTTAATCAATGTTTAGATATTGTGCCTTTCAAAATTAGTTGGATCAATGTTCAGATAGTATTCCTTTAAAATGAGTTCGACCAATTTTCATATTGTGCGCCTTTAACAAGTGTTAGCCCATTGTTCCAAGATTGTGCTTTTAAAACGTATTGGATTAAAGTTCCAAATGTTTGACTTTATAGCTGCACTCTCACAAATTGAACGTTTTGATGATTTGTTTTTATTTCTTGTCTTGGAACGAGCCTATTTTTGCGAAAATGCATGGAAACCAATTTATTAGTTCAGACTGATGGTCTTTAAAAAGTATTGGACTAAAGTTCCGAGTGTTTGCCTTCAAAACCTATTGGACTACAGTTCAGAGTGTTTGCCTTTAAAACGTATTGGAGATAAGTTCAGATTGTTTTTCTTTAAAACGTGTTGGACCAATGTTTTTAGTGGGTGCCTTTCAAACGTGTTGGATCAATGTTCAGAGTGTGTGCCTTTAAAACGTGTTGTACCAATGTACAGAGTTTACGCCTTTAAAACCTGCTGGGTCAATGTTTAGAGTGTTTGCCTTTAAAATATGTTGGACAAATGTTCAGAGTGTGTGCCTTTAAAACGTGTTGGACCAATGTTCCTAGTGTGTGCCTTTGAAACGTATTGGACTTATGCTCGGACCATGTGCCTTTAAAACGTGTTGGACTAATGTTCAGAATGTGTACATTTTAAACGTGTAGAAATGTAAATGTAACTTTGCGAACTCGTTTAGTTAACAGATCAAGTTTTCAAGTGTACATACCAATTTATTCTAACAAGTAAGTTCATGATAACATGACAATATGAGGATTCGATAAGCCTCATAACAAGCAATATGTAAATGCACAAAGCAAATAATAACAGGAGAGACGTAGTTTTAACCATGCTTTATATAAACATGAGAGCGTTTTTAGAAGATAAAAAGTAGTCTTTATTATAACATATACATAAACACATATTGACAGTCTTAAAACATGTTTCATATTTCTTTCAAAAACTGGCAAATATTTCCCTTCTTGGACAATTGGTTGTCATATAAACACACTAATATTTAGATATGGTTGCATAGAACACGGCTGTTCGAGGTATTAAATAGCGGGCGTCCTGTCATTGAATTAAATAATGCCACTTGACTTTCATCTGCTGTGTCGTTCGTTATAAATACATAGTATTTTGAAATCTATAACAAACGATTGAACATTCACTTTTTTGTTTAATCTCTGTGTGTCTTTGTTGGTAAGACGTAAAAAGTCATTTATTTAATTTGAGTAGAGATTTCACCGAAGTATCCGTGTTTAACGTGTAAAGTTATATTTTAATCTGCATCACGACAAACCTGACGGTGCATAAGATGACGCTATTTGACGTGCAACACAGAACGTCTATTATACACATATAACTTTTTCACAACATTGCAATAAAAATACATACGCTATTTTCATTTTTCCAGTATAATAAGCACTTTTAATGCATAAATTATAAACCCTTTCGATTAAATCGTGATATTATGTTATCACTGTATCAGTTCCGCATACGGAACCCTATATCTTCCTCATGATTGCAGCCATGCTTCCCCCAACCGAGGTGAGGGCATTCTAAAAAGCAACTTTCTCCCCCTTCACATTTCACCTTGTCCATCCAGATGGCCCCACTGCCTTTACCCAGGCCCGCCCTTATCACATACTCACATTCCCGGAACCCGAACATCCTACACACCACATTAACGTTGTTTGTTATGTGAGCTTCAGTTACATAACGTTCGAAGCTGTCATCACACACAGTGCCCCACTTTTTATCATGACGGACCTCTAGTCGTCCCTGGATGCCAGTGGAGTGGTATGCAGACGCGTTGGCAAGCCGGATGTCTTTTGCACCCGGAATATAATAATAATAATGTAAAAAAATTAAAGAAACAATTTCTTTCTCTAAATGACTTGAAATTAACTGGAGCTTATCCCCAAGCCTTTTCTCTACACCTTTCATTTCATTTTTAGTTGTTTGTAGTTCCAGAGATAAATTGGTGCTTTGAATCGTCATTTCCGTAAAATTAGTACGAATCATACTGAAGATGCTATGTGCTTTTAGCATCATCTCACTTACATTGCGATCAGCAAGTGACATAAATCTTTCAAGTTCATCTTCAATATGACTGTACGTTAAAGATATATTGCTTTTTATTTTTTCTTCTGTTTCATTTAATCTTAACTCAAGATCTTCACTAGAGCTTGCAAAAACTTTTTTTATTTCCATTTTTATATTGTCCGAAAAAATACTAACGTTTGAATTAGACACGTTGATGAACTCTGACAAAGTAACGTTTGCAAGCGATAGGTTTTTATGAATGTATTCGATATTGTGTTGCACTTCTGCAGTCAGGTTATGCATATGGCTAGTTATCTTTTGTTCAAGCTCTCTCAGTTGGCCTTTAACATCGTTCGTCAGTTGATGTAAGTCCTTTTTGTCATTTGCGTAAGCCTTGCGCATGTTTTGAACCTCTGCTTTTACAAGACGTGCTTCGTTATGCTCAGTACCAGTTTCATCACCAATGTTGTTAGAATGTATGTCCATGTATTGATTAGTGCTACTTGGGTCTTGCATAACTGTGGCGTTTTCCAAAGTATCGACTCTAATTGAGATGTCTTTTACTTGATCTCGAATAGATAATAGCTCCTGTAAACATTCGAAAAAAATATTTATTATTAATTATTATGTCAAAATAAAATGCAGCCTCTTTTCGTCAAGTATGGCCTTCTGAAAAGAATACCAATGCGCTATATATTCATCATTATCATGTAGAAATCTAACATTAAACATATTTTGGAATTTTAATGCTTGTTACCGAATTTGATCAACAATATAAAAACAATAATAACCATATTTCGTTCACCAATGTTCAACAGCAGAACATGTAACAAGAGTAACTCGTTCGATAATATTATTCTTATACCATTATGAAATGTGTAACTACTGATAATGAATAGTTTCACTTTTTGTTTAGAATGTCAAGATATTATATGTAACAAAAACGGAATATGACCGCTAAATTATCTGAAAATTGTTTTGAAACTTTCTAAACACCAATCTTCCAAGGATTGAAGAAAGGGTATTCACGGCAATTATATGAGAATCAGTTTCAAATTCGTTCTTCATACGCGCTACTTAAGTACATGATCAAAAGGGTTTCAGAAAGAACATAGTGTATGGCAAGACCACCCCGTCTCCCTGTTCGAAATTGTTACGAAATTGGTTTCAACTTAACCTTTGATATAAGGACACCCAAATGACATTTGAGGGAAGATATATGTTACATTAGATATATGTTACATTAGATATACGTTACATTCGGAACATACACGATGTTTGTGGTAGTGTTCGAGTTTGCTTCATAGCGGTAGGGCTTTGGGTAGAATGTCACCCAAGAACCAATCCTTTGCAATTAATGATACTTTTAGCTTTATTTATTTAAATATTGACAATAGCCATGCGAAAAAAATCCTGTTGTAACGGTCACATAAGGGGAAATATGTGTAGACTTATTTTAAAGTGATCATAGCAAACGCAGTATTGCATAACCTACAAATGTTTGAACCTATGGATGACATAATGATCATTAACGAGCATACGATCGTCGTCATTGATCTTGAATCTTACTCATATTTAGACGAGTTCTGATTCTTGTTTTTTTTTAAATGATAGATTGCTTTGTATATGAGTTATTATGTAAAATTATTACCCTAAACATAAATCTTTTGAGAGCGTCCACGTCTTCTTCTAGTCTATTCAGTCGTGATCCCTGGATGGGCGTCAAGGCTGTCAAGCACACTATCAGTCCGAGCTGGACGAACCTCATTCTGTACAACTGCGATATAAATTGATAATTCTGTAACAGCAATAAAATATCTTAGGGGTTTTGATGAAAATATACATCCATATTTATTACTACTAATAATAGTGTATCAAAGTGTATCAAATTATCTTGATTGTTACCAATTATAAGACTTATTTTGCTTAAAAAATCTTAATTTAGCGTGTTTTATTCCTTTTAATTAATTTTACTATACAATGGAGAGTACAGTAGTCAAATGTAAATAAAGAATCTGTTTAGAGGTAAAAGAATATGGCCTTACGGACAGTTAAAGTGAGACTCATGCCGTTACAAGACATCATTAGCGGGCTACAACTGCAACTGAATTGGCGAGCTGCTCATGTGTATGCTTATGTTACATTTTATGCCTTTCGAATTGGTAAACAACTAGTTGTCAAAATGGATCGGAGATGTTCTCTGCTTCGTCCTGATGTTTCTTTGAATACCAAGTTCCTGATTATTTACATGCTACCGGTGGTGGTGTGCGTAAGATAAGGTTATGTAATGTATCTAATATTTGACAGGATTAACCAGTTATTTTTGTCATGTTTTTTAGCGACGCGAATGTAGTTCATACACTACACTTTAATTGATAAGCATTTAATAATATTTAAAAATGAGTGTGTTATAGCTTATGGACGGTCAGCGTCACAGGAATGTACTGGTTTTTTGAACATTTTAGAAGTTTAGCTTATCAGTACTTAAGTTTTGCTTGTCAAGTTTATTGGTTAAGGTTGATACATTCTTGCCATAATAATGATAGAATGTGTTCAGTTACTATGCCGGTCTGAAACTGCCGCCTTTGGTGATAACAGGTTTAAAAATTGTGCAAACATCAGAATTACAACGTTTAGAAAATAAATTTCTAAAATCATTAAATTTAATTGTTTGTTTAAGTTAACTAAACAAAGAGTTGACTAAGCACTCATAAAATAAGACTTTTATACTTACATTAACACAGCTACAATTCCTGTTCCTGTCAAGGAGTTTACACTTAAGCAAGTTCTAACAATGAGAAAATAAATCCCGTAGTTAGCTGACAAAATGTATATCTCTTTTGCTATGAAGACTGATGCAACAATATGCTTTATATATATCTGAAGGCTGTGCAAAAAAAACTCGGTCATAACAACAAGCACTGAGTTGCAATGAACCAGACTGGATGCGTTGAGCTACGAGGAGTGACTTAATCCGATTCAAAAGAACCATACCTGAACCATACTAGCGCCTTCTTTCGATAGACGTTACACATGATGAAAGCGTGTGTACAGGAAAACTTCGGAGTAAATAAATTTGTATTGTTTTCTGATTATTGTAAGCCAAACTGTGTGCACATGGAACGGAAATTCTGCAATGACATCGTTAATAGTGTTTCCCAGACCTTAATTTTAATTTATACTTTCATTGTTTGAAACAGTGAACTATAAAGTTCATTTCACTAATATGATATCTCTATTAACCACTGTAAATCATGTAATGTACGTGATGACAATAAGGAAGGAAACGTTCAAGTGTTATTTACAAAGGCTGACCAACACAATTCCTTCTATATCAGAGAAAAACTTTAATTTTACCTTTGCTGAGAAAGAAATCCACTTAACCTGGGCTGATAAAAAACTAGCATAAAAACACACACAAAAAATGAACCGCATGTACTGAATATATTGAAATAATTACGTCATCGTTATGACAAATATAATATTTTAATATTAATGTTAGATAGACTGGTAAATAAGGTACCATCAAGCGATGTCCAATGCGTTTCTTTTTATTGAAAGTTAGCTCCTTATTCGTCCCAAATAACCATAAATAACATTTTTGAAAATTATTTTGTTTGAATGCTTGGATGTATGTACTTAAAACACTTTACTCAAGGGACGCTTTTCTTTGGCACAATTCATTCATCTTTCGATTTGCACAAATGCCAAGTGCCTAATAGTGCTTAAAGTGCAGTTGAATCGTGGTGTGATTTATTTGAGATCTTGTTTTAAGACGCATGATATACGCGTGCTTAGTGTGTGTCGACATTGAATCAATTACAAAACATAAACGTTTTCCGGGAATGCACAAAAGATGTAGGGTTTATTTTGGTTATTTGTAATTTGCATATGGGATTTAAGGCAACAAACAATAAACACATTTTGACACATTTTGGAGTAGATTTAATTTCTCGTAAAGTCGTTCTTTCTCGTATATGAACTTCGTGCATCTGAATTCTGTATATATATTTATCACATGCTTACCCTTGTTTTCCGTGTAATATACCCATTACGAATATTTTTATCTTACACATGTGTAAGATAACATATCAGACATTTCTATTGGCTAGACTAATCACACGCGACCTAGATATCCCTCCGCATTGTTTGTAAACAAAATGGTTTAAACGCCAACAAATACTTACCTCAAAAATGAAGCGGTAGGACTTCCGGGAGACAAATGGCTAACGAATCATAGTGCCAGAAAGCATCTTGTTCGAAAACTTTCTGATAACAATGTTCCGCCAACCAGATCATGCAGATTACTAGTCACAGAAATATCCAGTCAGTCAACAAATACAGCCACATTAGTGACAAACAACACGAGAACATTTCAAACATCTCCATCTTAACAGGCAATATGCGACCAATGCCATAAAATTTGCTTGCCAGTTTAATCAGCTGTCGGTTACCAAATCACCAATACGAATTCCGCAGCACAGGTTTCTCATCACACGTACGTCCCAAGACGGTTAGAACAGCTTGTTCTCTGGAAACATTCTTGATGGAACTTTTTCAACATCCATGCAGTGCAGAGTAAGGCTTCGTCGTAATCATCTGCATGTTGTGAAAATCCATGTACACTAAGAAAACGCTTCAAAGTCTTCGTATAAATCGACAGCGAATTACTTTTAAATCCGTGCACACAGTAAAACTTGACAGACCGATGTAGGTCACATAAACTGCGTAAAGCATGTACTCTCAGTGTGACGTCATCAAATTTTGTACTTATTGTGTTTTAATGGTTAAAATTGTTCGTTATTCATGTTGTTGGATATTTTACTACACATTTTTATACTTGTGACTTGTTCAGCGCTTTATCAGAATTAAAACTTGATAACTGTTAGCTGTTTTTTTGTCATTTTCATTTGGAACTATTTATATGGCGCATCGTTGACATTCCACTCAGTGTACTTTGGCTGTCAAACAATGGGTTTAGAAAGTGGAACGTATAATAAAATAATAAAAACACAGTTTTAAGCATGTGATAAAAAAGATCTGACACTCGTTGTCATCTTATACAAGATTTTTATTAAACTCGTCCATGAAAGTTGTTAGTAAGCTCGCCAGAGGATCGCTTACTAACAAATGTCATGAACTCGTTTAATAAAATCTTGTATTAAATGACAAATCGTGTCAGATCCTATAGATATGCAAAAGTTACAAGACAATACTGAAATAAGAACCGTGTGTGTTATGTATTTCATCAATAGTAGTCAAAACCATATTACAATTCAAAACACAAGGAACATGTTCAATGCTGACATATCTTGAATGCTCTATTTACTCGAGTCGCGCTCTATTTACTCGAGTCCCGCTCTATTTACTTGAGTCCCGCTCTAAATGCTCGAGTCCCGCTCTATTTACTCGAGTCCCGCTCTATTTACTCGAGTCCCGCTCTATTTACTCGAGTCCCGCTCTATTTACTTGAGTCCCGCTCTAAATGCTCGAGTCCCGCTCTATTTATTCGAGTCCCGCTCTATTTACTCGAGTCGTGCTCTATTTATTCGAGTCGCGATCTATTAACTCGAGTTGCGCTCTATTTACTCGAGTCCCGCTCTATTTGCTCGAATCGCGCTCTATTAACTCGAGTCCCGCTCTATTTACTCGAGTCGCGCTCTATTTACTCGAGCTGCGCTCTAATTACTCGAGTCCCGCTCTATTTACTCGAGTCGCGCTCTATTTACTCGAGTCGCGCTTATGTCATTTTTTCAAAATGGATAGTGGTACTGATCATGACAGCAATTTCAAGAAGGTGTTAATTGTATTTCCTTACAACTCTCTTTCTTATTAGGCAAACACAATTGGTATAAACATATATTAATGAAAAGTTTCCTTAAGACTTATTATATTGCGAAAACAGCCGCTTGTGTTTTATCAAAAATACGTGATATAAACAGTTTTAGTTATCAAATGCACGCCTCTGCAGAATGACTTGATGTTAGATAATTGGATAAATTGAATTGAATAGGATCATTGTTTCTTGTTTTTTTAGCCCATTATTGTGCTAAAATATTTTCAAATAGACAGATAATAAAACGTTTCAAGGCCGCACGAATGACTTTCACGATCTAAACAGTTAAAGAAATAGACAAATGGTTTGCACTGTGACGATATTGCTACCCGATTACAAATTTTGCCAAGACAGATTAAAATGTTTACCCAAATATGGTGAATAATGATCCCGTATATATATATTTTTAATTAATTATATACCAGCCATTATTTCTAAAATAGTGGTTAAAAACTGTTCATTAGTAGCACGGCTTTAATTGTTTTTTAAGGGGAGATAATTTTCAGCAAGCATTGTGTGGCCTAAATCGTCATGGAACAATATTCAGATTATGTGCTTTAAAAATGTGATATACCAAGGTTCCAAGTGTGTGCTTTTGACGTGTTTTGAACAAATGTTCAGAGTTTGTGCCTTTAAAACGTGTTGAACTAATGTTCCAAATTCGTGCCAATAAAGCGTATTGGACCAACGTTCATAGTTGCATCCTTAAAAACGTGTTGTACTAATGTTTCAAGTTCGTGTCTATAAAAGGTATTGTACCAAAGTCCAGAGTGTTTGCCTTTAAAACGTATCGTACACATATTCAGATTAAGTGCTTCACCAATGCTCATAATTTGTGTCTTAAAAACGTATTAGTTCAATGTTCACAGATGATGCTTTTAGTGCGGTTTTTACATTTGTTCAAATTGTATGCCTACAAAACGTATTTGACCAATCTTCATAGCGAGCTTTTGAAACGTGTTGCCACAAAGTTCAGAGTTTTTGCTTAAAAATCTTGTTGAACTAATGTTTCATGTTTTTGCCTTAATAACGTGTTGAACCAATGTTCCAAGTTCCAAGTGCCTTTAAAACGCAATAGACCAATATTCAGTGTTTTTGCTTTTTAAACAGTTTTTACAAATGTTCAAATAGTATGCCTTTAAAACGTGTTTGCCTAATGTTCATAGTGTGTGCCTAAGGTAGATGTTCAATACTGACATATTTTTTTTATCTTGAATGAATTCTTTTTAAAGCTGATTTGCTTCGTTTATAACCTAAAACATCTAGCACATATAATTGTAAATAGCTGTAAATTTTAATGAAGTCGCACTAGACATCCGCCATAGAGGTTATTACTCGAGTCGCAGTAATGCTACAAAATGGAAAGTGATACAGGTTATGGCAGCAATCTAAAGAAGGCGTTAATTTTATTTCCTTACAACTGTCTTCATTATTGTGCATAAAATAAAATTGGTATAAACATGTTATGTCAGAAAAATCTATTCCTATCCAATAAACTTACTATATCGCATTCACAAAAAAGGAAATAGCAGTCGCTTGCTTTTGTGTTGTATTGAAGAAAACGTGATGTAAACAGGTTCAGTTATCAAATGCACGCCTATGCAGAATGACATGGTGTAAACAAAAAATGTATAAACTGCAGTGAATAGAAACCTTGTTTCCTGTTTTCAGCCATTTCTTTGCAAAATAGACAGTTCATGGCTGCACGAATGACTTTCACGATAAAAAAAGGTTATAGAGATCGACAGCAGTGCGTTCTGACGTTTGTGCTACCCAATTACAAATTTAACTGAGAAATAACATGAAAAAAATGGTTTTATTTTCGGCGGGTGAAACCGATTTTCACCTGTCTTGTTTTGGCCTAAAGAAGATTCACTTTCGGTGTATGTTAGGACAAATATTGTCATCACTCAAAACTAGTTTCCAAGCACTAGCTTTGAAACACTTTGATCTCTTTTAATCCTTACGCTTTTTAGGTAAGTATATTTGATTTTGAACGAACACAGCTGCTTTCTGATGATATAAGCTATGTGGGCTTTCATTGGATAGTTTGTGATTGGAAATAATGTATCAAGGAAACACAAGCACATTACGTCTCTGAGTTATGGGAAGATACCTAAGGTGAAAACGTTCTTGAGCTCATTTGTTCTGTAAAACGAACAAACTTACCCGACTCTTAGAACAAATGGTATATGGTGAAGTGTTGAAATGGCTTACCTGCCCGACTCTTAAGTGAAGTGCTCTTATGGTATAAGTGCCAGTCTAAGAAAGTGTTGGGCCATTGTGCAGATAGTGTGCCTATCAAACTTGTTGGAACAATTTTCCAATTTAAACCTTCATAACGTGTTTGACCAATGTTCAGTTTGCCTTATTTAATGGCTATTGGACAAATGTTCAGATTGTCACCTTAACAAATGTTCGACCAATCTTTAGATTGTCACATTTAATGGTCATTGGACCAATGTCCAGATTGGACCAGTGGTCGGATTGTTACTTTATCTTGGTATTGGACCAATGTTCAGATTGAATCAGTGTTCGGATTGTTACATTATCTTGTTATTGGACCATTTTTCAGATTGCCACCATAACAAATGTTGGACCAATGTTCAAATTGTTCAGAATGTCACCATTCAACGTGTTGGACCCATGTTCTGTATGACACCTTTACAACGTGATGGATCTATGTTCTAAATGTCATCCTAAGAATGTTTTGGACCCGTGTTTAGTGTTTCGGTCTTTCAAACGTGCTGGACCAATATTCAGACTATGTGCATTTAAAACGCATTTGACCTATGTTCAGATTGTTTCCATTTAAATGTTAGGAACGGGCTCAGGTACGGTTATCATACCTAAATCTAAAGTATACTTTACTAACCGCGCGTTTTTGCACATTTTGCACATCGCAAAGATCTGTACTTTACCGGGCGTTATCTTTGAATATGATTTTCAGTATACTCCGCGATAGAAGCATAATGGCCGCGTTCATTTAAATATTTTTTTCCCGCGTTCCACGCGTCGCGTCAACGCGAAACGCAGCGTTGCAAAGTGTGAATGAACGGTATTAAGGTAGCTGTCATTTTTCTAAAAAGAGTTCACATATATAAGTCTTGTCAGTTGTATTAAACTCATACAAGCTCAATACGTTATATATAAGTCTTGGTTCGTACTCAAAACGTAGTTTGATCCCTGAACATTATGCTTCGTAACTGTGGAAGTATTTAGACGCTATTATCACCTTATTTGTAAAACTCTAAATTTCGAATGCTCTTGTTAAACTTGTGAAATTTGTGTATAAATAATATATGAACGCTTTTCAATCGTTTTACTATGCTTTGTGTTCTGGTTGAGTATTTATTATTAATAAATGAGCGATGTCTTTACATTGAATTTTATATGCTCTTTTCAAGTATGAAAAAATGCTCAATTTCTAAAATTTAATAATCACAATTAATATGCCGTTGAAAGAATTTGAACAACCAAATCGATAGTACAAATTATGCTATAAATTATGGCCCTTCTAAATGCCTCCCCAAACAACTTATACACCCATAAATGTCGACTCTTTCATTGAACAGTTGTGTATCTATACCTGTGACAATCTGCGTTCAACATATAGCAAGACCTTTTCTTTGAAATACACCTGGCTTAATCTTAGATATCGTAGTCTAATAATTTTCAGTTAGTCGTTATTTGCCAGTTTAACCATAATTGTAATATTCGTAAAGAAGTAAATGAATTTAACAAATAACAAATCACATTTAAACAACCACTTTGGGCAATGATAACTTTTTAAATGAAAACTTAATTCAATTTTTGTTTAGTAATTAGTAATTTTGACACTTAAAAACATACAATTATTTCTGTTTTTCTTACAAAGACGTGTGAAAAACGAACGGAGCTACTGGTACAAGCTCTTCCTAAAGGTCAACGGTACCTGTTAAAACACTTGCATATCGCAGTAAGACTCATCGCGGCGATATGCTGCGATATATTGCGGGCGTGTTTTCGGAAGTCGTACTGGATAGCAGCAGATGGACGCGGTTATGACGCGCATCAGCGCGTTGGCTACAGTGGAATACATTGCCGAGTTTGTTTTCCGCGATGACGCATTCTCGCCCTCATTGGAAGCGCGTTTTTAAAAGAAATTCTTGGTTGGTAGTGTAGTTTACAATTTATTAAAAACACTAAATTCACAATAGAATACCACATTGAGGATATCAGAATAACAGTATAAGAACGAGGTTATTTAATATATAAATAATATATAAATCAGCACAAGCAATATGCAAATGTACATAGAAAAAAAATAAGGGAGAGGCGTATGTTTAACATTATCTAACAATAGATGCCATACAAACATGAGAGCTTATATAAAGAACACGTTTATGCTTATTACATATTAATTAACACACAATAGCAGAGTCAAATGACATAATGACAGAGTCAATATAGGGTTAATACACCATTTCGAGGTCGTTACAATCTGTAAAGACCCGCAAAATGGTTTACAGCCCAAGTGCAAAGCACGAGGGTTGTTAATTATTTTAAGGGCCTTTGCAGATGGTAACGACCGAAAAAAGTTGTATTATCGCCATTATTACATTAAATACACACCATGAGTAACTTTTGTATTAAAAAACTGTTAAATATCACGAAAATGCAAAAACAGTTAGTTCAAAATAACCTCCATAACAGGTACTTGTGTGACGTCACGAGCGATGTCATTGCAAAAAGCTAACATTAGGTTCGAAAAGGGCCGAAACATAACTCGACAGTTTCACTTCGTTGTTTCGACGCCATTTCATTAAATGTTCAGTCGATTGGAAAGTGAATTTTCTTAGAGATTGAATGGATTGTTTGGATTATTTACACACAATACCTATTGGGTGATCAATTAATTACCGATATATTCAAACTTTAACATTTATATGTTTGGCAACTAATTTAAACCGGAAAATATTGTTAACATGTTCGGTATAAAATTTACAGCATTTTTAGCATCAGAGAAAACATATTTAACTATTCTTTGCTCATTTCATACGGCATAATGAATCATCCATAAAAGTAGTTTGTTCCGAATAAAATATACACACAGATATAACTCAAGTTGTTTCTTGTTTGTGATCTTATTTTCTATGTCTTTTCCATTGAACGGGATTTATGTTTTAAGCTACTGAGCTTGTTTCTGTAGCTTTTCGCATAATTATTTGGAGGTGTTAAATGTTTTAGACTTTATTTAGTGCTTTTTTTAAGCGAACAATAGTCAAAACAACTGCAGAAAGTAAACACACATCAGCTTGCCAGGAAAAGACAACTCAGAAAAAATATGTAAGTTAAATGTGGTTTATTTCATTTCTTTGATATTTGTATGCAGCATTCTCGTTCACCAGAGTGGTGATGCTGTGCGTAAATCACAGACTTATTATTAAACCTCTGATGAATGAGAATGGTATACAGCTACATATGCTGAAATATATTTTTGTGCTAAAGTTTTCATCTTTGACAACTTTTGGTCTGAAACCAGGTCGCTCAGCGGCCATTGTTATAACGCGGGTCCTTATAGCGCTAATGAAAAACAAAAGAGCCGGCCATTAACGGCACGTGAATTTACTGAATAATGCACGTTTTCTACCGATAACGCCCTGGTTTTTGCGTTTTAACAAACCACGATTACAGGCAATAAAACGTGTTTAATATTTGTTGTACAATCTTGAAAAACTTTCTTCTACTGGACAATTGGCTGTAACAAAAGACACATATATCACGGCTGTTCATGGTTTTTAATAACAGACGTTTAAACTGCTCTGTCTTTCGTAATAAATACAAGGTATTTTGAAATATATAACAAACGCTTGAACATTCACTTTTGTGTTTAATCTCCGTTTGTCCTTGTTGGAATGGCGATAATAATCATTTATATAATTTGAGTAGAGATTTCACAAAAGTATCCGTGTTGTACATGTAACGTTTTATTTGTATCTTCATCAAGACGAACATGAAGGTGAATAAAATGACGTTATTTGGCATGCTTAATAGAACGTCTATTATACCGTTTAGATTGGCCAACGATCCGCAAAACTGAAAAATTACCAAAGTAATTATCAACATAACAAAACTTTTAACAGTTTAAAGTTCATGAGCTATCATCACTGATTCCAGGATAAAATAATACCATTGTATGAATTAAATATTATAACTATCACTTAAATCGTGATATCATGTCCACATACGGAACCCTATATCTTCATAAAGGCTACAGATATGAACCCCCCAACCAAGGTGAGGGCATTCTAGAAAGCTACTTTCTCTTCCTCCACATTTCACACGGTCCATCCAGATATATCCACTGCCCCTACCCAGACGCGCCCACCTCACATACTTACATTCTTGGAACCCGAACATCCTACACACCACGTTAACGTTGTTTTCTATGTCCTGTTTGCGTACTTGACCAAGCTCAAAGCTGTTATCACAAACCGTGCCCCATGTATTATCGTGACGGACCTCTAGCCGCCCCTGGACGCCCGTGGAGCGGTATGGAGACGCATTCGCCAGACGAATGTCCTTTGCGCATGGGAAATAGTATCCATCTTGTATACTTACCTTAGTATGTATACATATTCTTAGCCTTTCTTCTGCATCTTTTATTTCCTTTTCAGTCAATTTAAGTTGCAAAGATAAATTAGTAATTTGAGTCGGCACTTCCGAAAAGTTAGTACGGATAACACTGACAAGGCTGTCTGTTTAAGAATCATTTGACTAACACTGCGATCAGCAAGTGTCATGAATTTTTCAAGGTTGTCTTCATTCTGACGGTATGTTGCCAATAAACTGTGTTTTATTTTCGATTCAGTTTGATTAAATTGTAAAGTTAGCTGTTGACTGGTGTTTACGAATAAATTTTTAATTTCTTTTTTCATATTGTCCGAAAAAATAATGACGTTTGAAATAGAACCATTGATGACCTCTGACAGAGTAACATTTGACAACGATATATTTTCATGAATGTACTCGATATTTTGTTGCACGTCTGCAGTTAGGTTATGCATATGGCTAGTTATCTTCAGTTCAATGTCTCTTAGTTGGCCTTTAACATCTTGCTTCAGTTGGTGTAAGTCCTTTTTGTCATTTGCGTAAGCCTTGCGCATATTTTGAACCTCTGCTATTACAACATGACTTCCTTCGTTATTCCCATCTCGTACGAGTAGCTTTCCACTATCTCCATTTTTTTCATCAAGGTTGTAAGAAGTAATGCCTATGTCTTGGTAAGGACTACTCGGGTCATGCGTAACCGTCGTGTTTTCCAGAATATCGACTCTGTATGCGATTTCCTTTACGTCATCTCTAATGTATCCCAACTCCTATTTAACAAAGCCAGACAATGTATGTGAGATACTATTTCATACATTATCGAAATACAAGATATAACCATATTAATTTTATACATGTTTATTGAATACAATCAGGGTATCCTTTTAGAGCATTTGATATATATAGATAGTTATTTTTACAAATATTGATTTTGTATTGACCAATAAACCCATCAATAGCTTAACAGCTAAGGTTCATTACTATAAATAATGAATAACAACTTCGGTATTCATATTACATCATGTTTACCTTAAATATAAAGCCTTTCAGAGCTTTGAGTTCCTCCTCTAGTCTATCAAGTCGTGTCCCCTCGACGGGCCTCATTGCAATCAGGCCAAACATCAAAAAACATAACGGGGTAGACATCGTTGCGATTATGCTGAAAAACAGAGTTTTGTTATATTACGAAGGCATAAATAATTGACAAAAGCCCACACCGTTAATTCATTCAACAATTTAAACCATTAAAACAGATGAAACTGTGAATTTGAATATTCATCTTATAAATGTAGTTATAGTTTCGGCTATCAGTTTAAATTTCGACATGTATTTAATAGATGACACTCATCAACATTCGCATTTATGCTCGCACAGTATATTATCAGGAGGTGGAAGGAAGGTAAACGCATTGTTGTTTGATATTTGACATTAATCATTAGAAATGCGAATACGAATACAGTTTACCTGTCCGATAATCCAATTACAAAGTTAGCACTCATTGCAAAATATAACTATATATTTACACCTCACCATCCAATCCTTTAATGGACTAACTTTCGGGAATTGCGAATATTTCCGATGAACGCCACATCCTCGGATATGTTTGGATCATGCATAATCGCATAACAATATAGATGAAAATTCAAAATGATTTATATTGTTTTATGTTTAAACTTTTCGCTACTGAGCATGTTTCTGTAGCTTTTTGCATATATATTATGTCTGAAGGCCCCGAAAAACTTCATCGAAAAAAGTGTTGGTTTATTATATGTTCAATGTATAGAGGATATTTGTTGAATTCAGTGTAAGCACTGTACCACGAGTGGTCACAGAAAAATAATATTTTTTCTCGTGGCTACGCCACTCGTGAAAATACTATTTCAGTCACCACTCGTGACATTAAATACGATCTTACACTGAATTAAACATTTTTTTTCATGCATTGATCGTGGTTTTTTCATTAAATTACCCCGCTTGAGTAAAAACAAATTGTCGACAGTCACTTGCTGTGGCCTGTTTGCGAAGGGAAGTAACTGCGGTATAACCGCTTCTTATCAAGGTTACCTCCTTTTCACGCGAGCAGTCCGTCCGCTATAAAAAGTTCAACACTTTATGGAAGTGGTTGTTGCAATTGTAGTTGTTTTTAGATAAAACCATTCTAAAATCAACGAAACCTATCATTTTTAACGTTTATTGAAGCACAAAATAAGTATTTAATCAAAATCATTTCGGAAAATAAAATTGTTAAACCGCGTAGAAATACAATTAAATGAAACTAGAGTTTGTGACATTTTTTGTACATTCAAGAACAATTTCAACGTATTTAAATTAAGATTTATATTTGTTGAGTGTTTTTCGTAGTGTTTATCTATTCACTGTCGCTCTCATACTCTAGATCTTACAGTATTTTTTCGGGGTGAATTCATGCTGTGCAGCCGAAGGATGTTTTGTTGTTGAAAGAGCGAATTAGTCTCATCTCTATAAAAGTTGAATGTCACATTTCCGTTAAATTTTGGTTTACGAAACCAGAGTACATGTCGAGGATGTGCCCGAATATGCATTTGAAAAAGGATGGAACGCACACTTCGGAAGATTTCTAGACAAGATGTAAATATGTTATTAACTATTGCATAATCTGATATTGACACTTCTATACAACTCGGCTAATGTGTCTTTTACTGCACTACATGTACTCAACTTGTTACATACATTTTTAAGTCAAGGGAAGCAAATCTTATAAAAGATGGAAAAAGTAGTTCCGAGTTGTCTGCAGAGTAAAATGGTCGAATGTTATCATTTTACTCGAGTCAGAAGGAAATGATCAAGTTATCATGCACCAATAATTTTCATTCTTTCACCGATATGCATGAAATAAATTGTTGTCATTAGTGTTTCCTACGGACTCATCACACCTTCAGCAGCACAACTGCGGTCATATCTTGATGATGACATCAATCCCGCAATTCCTACCTTAAGTAAAGACAAAAGCCAATTTTACACAATTTGCAAGGCTCAAGAAAATGTTACATTCGTCTGCCTTTAACCTACATTTCAGTTTACTATCTCTGATCTAAAACAAACACAAACATCGTTCACAAACTAGCCCGTGCTGACCTTCAGTGAATGAATTTGTCCGACTCAAAGTTTAAGAACTTAAAGCTGATGTTTATAAACGTTTATGCACAATTTTCAAAAGACTGCAAAGGACGTCTTCGGCGCATTTTGAACAAATTATTTGACTTTCTGATTCAACAATACAAATGAATTGGTGTCTCCCAGTAAGCTATACTTTTAAATTTGCTTTACAGTATAGTTTTGAAATAAAGGCATGCTTTTAAACATTTAATTAAATATAGTTATTTTAGATACTATAAAACAACAATTAATTAAGAGGCAATATTTTTATCGCACGTATCGTATGATCGTATTTTAAAGAAATATTTCTGAGAAGTAAATATTATATTATAAAGCTAAAAGCTTTTTTGGTCAGTAAAGGCTAAATTTGATTTATGACACTAAAGATATATCCTTAATCTTACCATCTTACGATAGATGATACGATGGCGCCTATTGTATAGTTTGTATCTATATTTATGATTTATAGTTGTAAGTACTAGCATTCGTATTAATTCAATTTCCTGAAAGTATAAAAAAATCGCAGTAACGGTTTGAATATACACCTTTGGGATATGCCTAAATATATGTGTTTTAGGCGATGCTATAATCTAAAACTCTCTAAAGAGCCCAATATTTAAGGTTCATATCATACGATACAGTATGACACAACGTATATGTTATGACATGAACTGGTTGGCAGTATAAAGTGTTTTTTAATTCATTATGACACTCTAATTGGACAAGCGCGACGTAATTTTTCCAATGGTGAACAACTTTTTTAAACATCCTTCAAGGAGATATTTTTCTCCCGTTTTACTATCCTGAAATAATGTATATCTTTTATTTAAAAGATTTAACACAAACAGAGAAAAATATAAGGAATTAATATTGTATTTTGTACGTTCATGCAGTACGAGCGCTCGGCCGATATTTTTCACATTTCACAAAACGCGCGTAAAGGTATTTATTTACAAAAAAGGATACCTGAAAGAATCCTTAAGATAACCAGTTTTCTTGTAGGTCGGATAACGCAATGGAACTTTCAGAGAACTACCATACTTGTGAGTCTGATATCTCAATGAAACTTTCAGAAAACCATCATACTTGTTGGTCTAATATCTCAATGGAGCTTTCAGAGAACTTAAATACTTGTGGGTCTGATACCTCAATGGAGCTTTCAGAGAACTTACATACTTGTGGGTCTGGTACCTCAATGGAGCTTTCAGAGAACTTACAAACTTCAATGGAGCTTTCATAGAACTAACATACTTGTGGGTCTGATACCTCAATGGAGCTTTCAGAGAACTAACATACTTGTGGGTCTGATACCTCAATGGAGCTTTCAGAGAACTAACATACTTGTGGGTCTGATACCTCAATGGAGCTTTCAGAGAACTAACATACTTGTGAGTCTGATACCTCAATGGAGCTTTCAGAGAACTAACATACTTGTGGGTCTGATACCTCAATGGAGCTTTCAGCGACTTAACATACTTGTCGGTCTGATACCTCAATGGAGCATTCATAGAAGTAACATACTTCTGAGTATGATACCTCAATGGAGCTTTCAGAGGACTTACATACTTCTGAGTCTGATACCTCAATGGAGCTTTCATAGAACTAACATACTTCTGAGTCTGATACCTCAATGGAGCATTGAGAGAACTTACATACTTGTGGGTCTGGTACCTCAATGAAGATGTCAGGAAACTAACACACTTTTTGGTCTGATACCTCAATGGAGCTTTCAGAGAACTAACATACTTTTGAGTCTGATAACTCAATGGAGCTCTTAGAGAACTAACATTCTTGTGTGTTTGATACATCAATGAAACTTTCAGAGAACTATCATACTTGTGAGTCTGATATCTAGATGGAGCTTTCAGAGAACTAACGTACTTGTAAGTCTGATACATCAATGTAGCTTTCAGAGAACTAACAAACTTGTTGGTCTGAAACCTCAATAAAGCTTTCAGAGAACTTACATACTTGTTGGACTATTTTGTAAAACCTAAATTGTAATACCTTCTGCAATTTCCAAAGCATAGGGTAAAATAATGATAAAATAAGTGTTTTCAAATGCAATATAAAGAACACAAATTTCTGGTCCAAAAACTTAAGCAAATACGTTCAAAGAAAGAAAAAACATATAAAAATGTCAAAGACAAACTGTGATCTGTATCTGTATTGCATTGATGATATGGCAACATAAAACAATCCAACTATGTATGTTCTTACTGCTACCATGAAACCACCCTGTGATTTTACGTAAATATGTGTGGAATTAAAAAGGCGAAACCATTGACTCGTAATGATGAAATAAAAATACTTCGCACAGCTGACGCAAGTTTTAGAGGTTTGAAAGCCTTTGTGGTTTTTATCCCTGTAGTTTTCATTATATTATTGCGCAGAAATGGCAATTAACCAAAATCAGTGGACGATTTGTTAATCCAAAAGCAAAATTAAAACAGTAAAGTTGTTACATTTTATACTAGTACTATAAATAACACCTGAAACTGTATACTGCCGAGACGAGAAAGAATATGGACGCCAACCAGGCTCTATGCACGCTACCTCGATTATGGTTGAACTAAATGCAAGACACCTCACCAACGGATATACATATATAATTCAGTTACGTAGCAGTTTAAAGATTCATAATATAATACATACCTTATTTAGAATATCAATTCGAAGAGCCCTGTCAAAATTATTATATCAATATAAATCATAAATGTAATGCCCATAAGCCTAACATTTGATTTTACACTCGGAACCTATAACGGAAGGGAAGATAATATATATTTGAATGCAGCTATGCTATTCTATAGTTTTGACTTTTTTAAACATATGTTAGTCCAGGTAAAATTCACTTACACTAACATTAAAGCAGTTAATGATACTTAACACTGATCATCACTGACACCCTTACCTTGGTACCAGTTGCACTGCTAAAATCATATTTCTAGTACAAAATGAAACAATTTGTTTATCTAAGAAAGTGAGATTCCTCTGCAATGAAGAGACAGAAACCAATCTTGCAGTTTTATAATGAGTTATATGTATTCAGTCTTGAGACGAACAGAAACCGGTTGAAAGAGTACGATTTGAGCTGCGAAGAACGAAAGGATATTATAGAATAAAGAGTTGACGGTGTTGTTGTGGATAATTGCTATATATCATTCGGAAACTCGCATTTGTTGCTTTTGAATACCTTACTGATTCAATAGCTCGTATTAATTTGATATTAATGTTTACGTCTAGCAGTTTTAAGTATGTTAAATTTAAAAGTTAATTCAAGGAGACATTTCCTTTGGAATGTTGGATTCTTATTGCAACTTTACCAGCATGTTGTTTTCGTGAGAGCTGGCTGAAAGGATGCATGAAGAACGCGTGCGTGTTCTGTGTTGACATTGACTACATTTACCAACAAACCTGGTTTCTGGGAAAATAAGATATGTGGGATTTGTTTTGGTAATTTGAAATTGCCAAAAATATTTCAAGGTAATATTCAAATATCATCTCAGAGAAGAGGATAGGTTTTTACATAAACACTATCCTTAGCTAAGTAGGTTTAAAGAAAATGTTCATTGCTCTGCCTTTACATACGAGCTTAAACATGGTTGAGTTATACCGCCAAAACAGCCTATACTCATTTCGCTGCCTCAACAGTCAATCTAAAACTGTATATAAGCGCCAGTGCTAAGTTATGCCAAATTACAGGTTATACTCAATTCGTTGCCTTTCCAGACTAGCTAAAATTGGGTAGAAACACCAGTGCTGAGTCATACACCAAAACAACTCATTTCACTGCCTTTCCCGACAAGCTTAAATTATATAAAAGCGCCAGCGCTGAGTCATACACCAGAACAACTTATCCTCATTTCGCTGTCTTTACAGCCGAGCTAAAATTGGATAAAAGCACCAGCGCTGACTCATACACCAGAACAACTAATACTCATTTTGCTGCCTTTACAGGCGAGCTAAAATTGGATAAAAGCACTAGCGCTGAGTCATACACCAGAATAACTTATACTCATATCACTGCCTATACAGGCGAGCTAAAATTGGATAAAAGCACTAGCGCTAAGTCATACACCAGAACAACTTATACTCATTTTACTGCCTTTACAGGCGAGCTAAAATTGGATAAAAGCACTAGCGCTGAGTCATACACCAGAACAACCTATAATCATTTCGCTGCCTTTACAGACGAGCTAGATTGGATAAAAGCACCAGCGCTGAGTTGAACCCTAATAAAGCCAATATTCATTTCGCTGCCTTTGCAAACGAGCCAAATTTAGGAAAAGCACTAGCGCTGAGTAGTCCCTATGCCTCCCCCCCCCCCGCAAAAAAAAAAGATGAAAAGAAGGCTTTACTCATTTTATTTTCATGCCTTTGCAAATGAGCTCTTATTTATAAATAAGCATTAGAACTGAGTGCCACCCAAAATCATCCTATACGATTTGCGTTGTCTTTACAGACGAGTTAAAATTGGCTAAAACACCAGCGCAGAGTCATACACTACCACAGCCAATAGTTTTTACGTTGTCTGTAAAGACAACCTTTAAGTAGGTATAAGCGAAGCATTAGGTATCCAGAAACAGTCAAGTTATTTTCTTTGTAAAAAGTTCTTCTAATGTCGTGTTGTTGTTTATCATATAAAGTTTTGGCTGCAAATATTTATACATGCTAACCACCGCAGCGATGTGAGCCTTATAGTTATTGACATTTTTCGCCGAGAAGCGCACTACAAAAAAAGGCCCATCTATGTTTATATTGTGTTACGTGCACTGTCCGGGACAATGCATAACACAAACAAAGCTCCATCTATTTTAATATTGAGTTACGTACACTGTCTGGAAATCAGCACACAGCAAGCATATGTTAACATTGAGTTACTTATGTATTGCGCTGAACCCTCGATACGTATGTTTGTCAGTATGTTATAGTGGGAATGACTACGTACACACATTCAAATTTAATATCCCTAGTAATAACACATAATGGATTTACTGGACAGATTTGATTAAAGCATCGATGAATAACATTTGTTGACTTCAATTACAAGTGTCTTAAGCGGGGAACGAAATTAAAAACGCTAGAGAAAGCATGAAATAACAGGGTCATTTGTTTAGTTAATCTTATTGCAATGCCGCTGGAAAACACAACCCTTACTGTCACGCTTACCTTTGAGTATACGTTTCTTACTTTCAGGATCAGGGACAGATTCGTAAAGTGCATTAATCATTTGCACTGTACACGCGTTTTTTTCTGTTTCAGCCTTGATCGAATTACCTGACGACATATGCTGTTTACCAACTATCAACTATATTCGTGTTCTGGTATCTCAAGAACGCACATTTCTTACATTGCTGTTATGAATTTGTCCTAGACCTGCTCGGATAATATCTCTAGTCTGTAATATTTTGTTTTATATTTTTAGTTTATTAGCACAATTTTTAAAAAAGTGTTAAGTATATGCTTTCTGGCAGTTTATTAAGATTTATCAGTGCATTCGGAGCACCTTTTTGAATACATTACAAATATCATCAGCAGCAGCAGCAGCAGCAGCAGCAGCAGCAGCAGCAGCAGCAGCAGCGGCATTATAGCTTAACAAACATCAGCTTGTCAGTATATTTTATTTTGGGTTAAGTTATAAACAATTATGTCAAAAAAATAATATTGTATTCAATAGATACATAGCATTACTTGTATTACAAAATAGTTTACAGCAAAGCGATAAGTGTTAAGTACAAAGAGAAATCACACATCAACCGTCCTCCAAATTATTAAAGGCGCTTGAAGAACTTATACTATTCATCCTGTACAATAGTTAAGCGCTTAGATGTAAAAAGTCTATATCTACATGTCTAAATAATTGTCTAACTGTTATATAGCAACTGAGAATGTTCTCAAGAGGAAATATATATATAGCAACACGGAATTAAAATAAATGAATTCACAAGGTTAATTTGGTGTTGGAAGTTGTTTGACGTAGTCTAATTCATTTGTTAGCTATTAATATATATATATATATATATATAGTTTCACTTCAACGTTATTTGATTTCTGGTTTACTGATTGTAGTTCTAATGATAAATTGATGATGTGATTTGGCATTTCCGAAAAGTTTGAACTGATCACACTGATAATGCTATCTGCTTGACGAATCATTTTCCTAACATTGCAATCAGTGAGTGCCTTGACTCTTTCGAATTTGTCTTCATTCTAACCATATGTAGAAAATAGTTTTTATTCTATTTTTATTTCAATTGTATCAAATCTTTAATTCATTATTTTAATTAAGAAGCAACTTATAAAGTTGTTATATAATCAATTTATAGCATGATTTTCTTTATAAGCTTCTTTGATTATATCATATCATAATAGTAGCTTCATTATGGTATTGCGGTGTTATTCAAAACTGTAACCCATTCATAATAATAATTGTTAATAATAATTAATAAGATTAAACAATCTCGATGTTAATATCTTAAGTGCCCTTACACGTCTTTGAATTCTAATGATGTATCGTTTTTCATAATTTAATATTTTGACATGAAAGTGATATGTTTTGCAATATGTAAAATTTGTTCAAATGGATAAACCTCTTGAAAAAACATTGTGCAATTTTGATATTCAAATGTTCTTCTAATTTACAATTACTGATTCTTTCCCATGTGTATGGTTTTCGTTTGCCACTTTCTTGGCAACCTTACAATTTCTAAAGACCTTGTGTCAGTAAATTTTTATAGCAGAAATCTTTGTGAACAACTTCACAACTCTTTCATCATTTAAAATCTTTATAATTTTTCAATCATTAAATATACCACACCATTTTGCTTTCTCTGCTCTTAATTCCTGTCATGCTTTAATGTTTACATTCCTACTGCGTCTCCTTATATGAACGCATATTCTTTCAATTGCTTTTATAATCTGATGAATGAAACATCTTCAAAATACCTCGTAAACAAAACAAACGATGTTGATTGGCTAAACGACGTTTCAGCACGGTACATGGTTTGTGACGTTGTTCAAGCAAGTGACGTCATCGACCACGTTCAACCGTCCTGTAGGTGTTATTGTATTGAGGCGTTGGATAATCTAAGAGACGATTTGCAGACATTGAGAGTAACTATAAACATTTAATGTTTCAGAATTGCGTTTCATCTGTCTATGAAAACATTCGGTCAGTGCATAGATAAAAAATAATTCATACAGCGATAAATCACAATATTGTAATTAGAATTGCAATCATTACTTAAGTTCATGTGTATCAAATTGTATCTGTATTATAATGATTTAATGAGCTAATTATTTAATGTTATTCCGCATTACAACAACTCTAACTTTTACAGGGTACCTCGCGTTTTGTCGTTTTGAATCAGAAGTTTTAAAAAGTATAAAAAAACACCCGATAGTTCGGATCAATAAGTGAAGACAAATGGTTCTTAATTTTCAAAAGGAGGTTGACTTTGACAAATAAATGACCTTTAACGCTTTCGTTTTTTATAGGTATTGGACACCTGCTTAGAGCATGTGCTTTTCAAACTAGTTGGATCAATGTTTAGATAGTGTTCCTTTAAAATTAGTTGGACCAAGTTTTACACTGTGCGCCTAACAAAAGTGTTGGCCCATTGTTCCAAGACTGCGCATTTAAATCGTATTGGAATACAGTTCAGAGTGTTTGCCTTTAAAACGTACTGGACTAAAGTTCCTAGTGTTTGCCTTTAAATCATATGTAAATATACAGTTCAGAGTGTTTGCCTTTAAAACGTTTTGGACCACCGTTCAGATTGTTTGCCTTTTAAAAGTATTGGACTAAAGTTCAGAGTGTTTGCCATTAAATCGTTTGACCCATGTTCAGAGTGCGTGCTTTTAAAACGTGTTTTACCAATGTTCAGAGTGTGTGCATTTAAAACGTGTTGGACCAATGTTCAGAGTTTGTTCCTTAAAAATGTGTTAAACCAATGTTCAGAGTGTATGCATTTAAAATGTGTTTGAGCAATGTTCAGAGTTTGTTTCTTAAAAATGTGTTAGACTAATGTTCAGAGTGTATGCATTTAAACGTGTTGGACCAATGTTCAGAGTTTGATCCTTAAAAATGTGTTAGACCAATGTTCAGAGTGTGTGCATTTAAAACGTGTTAGACCAATGTTCAGACTGTGTGCATTTTAAACGTGTTTGAAACATGTTCAGACTGTGTACATTTAAAATGTGTTTGACCAATGTTCAGAGTTTGTTCCTTAAAAATGTGTTAGACCAATGCTCAGAGTGTATGCATTTAAAACGTGTTTGGCACATGTTCAGACTGTGTAGATTTAAAACGTGTTTGGCACATGTTCAGACTGTGTGCATTTAAAACGTGTTTGACCAATGTTCAGACTGTGTGCATTTAAACGTGTTTGACCAATGTTCAGACTGTGTGCATTTAAAACGTGTTAGACCAATGTTCAGACTGTGTGCATTTAAAACGTGTTTGACACATGATCAGACTGTGTGCATTTTAAACGTGTTTGACACATGTTCAGACTGTGTGCATTTAAAACATGTCGGACCAATGTTAAGACTGTGTGCATTTAAAACGTGTTTGACACATGTTCAGACTGTGTGCATTTAAAACGTGTTTGACACTTGTTCAGACTGTGTGCATTTAAAAGTGTTTGTCTAATGTTCAGACTGTGTGCATTTAAAACGTGTCGGACCAATGTTCAGACTGTGTGCATTTAAAACATGTCGGACCAATGTTAAGACTGTGTGCATTTAAAACATGTCGGACGAATGATAAGACTGTGTGCATTTAAAACATGTCGGACCAATGTTAAGACTGTGTGCATTTAAAACATGTTTGACTCATGTTCAGACTGTGTGCATTAAAAACGTGTTTGACACATGTTCAGACTGTGTGCATTTAAAACGTGTTTGACACTTGTTCAGACTGTGTGCATTTAAAACGTGTTTGACACTTGTTCAGACTGTGTGCATTTAAAACATGTTGGACCAATGTTCAGACTGTGTGCATTTAAAACGTGTTTGTCCAATGTTCAGACTGTGTGCATTGAAAACATGTCGGACACATGTTCAGACTGTGTGCAGTTAAAACGTGATTGTCCAATGTTAAGACTGTGTGCATTTAAAACATGTGGGACCATGGTATGTTCAGAATGTGTACATTTAAAACGTGTTTGACACATGTTCCGACTGTGTGCATTTAAAAGTGTTTGTCCAATGTTCAGAATGTGTGCATTTAAAACGTGTCGGACTAATGTTAAGACTGTGTGCATTTAAAACGTGTCGGACACATGTTCAGACTGTGTGCATTTAAAAGTGTTTGTCTAATGTTCAGACTGTGTGCATTTAAAACGTGTCGGACCAATGTTAAGACTGTGTGCATTTAAAACGTCTCGAACACATGTTCAGACTGTGTGCATTTAAAACGTGTCGGACCAATGCTAAGACTGTGTGCATTTAAAACGTGTTTGTCCAATGCTAAGACTGTGTGCATTTAAAACGTGTTTGTCCAATGTTCAGACTGTGTGCATTTAAAACGTGTTTGTCCAATGTTAAGACTGTGTGCATTTAAAACGTGTCGGACTAATGTTAAGACTGTGTGCATTTAAAACGTGTCGGAAACATGTTCAGACTGTGTGCATTTAAAACGTGTTTGACCAATGTTCAGACTGTGTGCATTTAAAACGTGTCGGACACATTTTGAGACTGTGTTCATTTAAAACGTGTTTGACCAATGTTCAGACTGTGTGCATTTAAAACGTGTTTGACCAATGTTAGAGTGTGTGCATTTAAAACGTGTTTTTCCAATGTTAAGACTGTGTGCATTTAAAACGTGTTTGTCCAATGTTCAGACTGTGTGCATTTAAAACATGTCGGACCAATGTTAAGACTGTGTGCATTTAAAACATGTTTGTCCAATTTTAAGACTGTGTGCATTTAAAACGTGTTTGTCCAATGTTAAGACTGTGCATTTAAAACGTGTTTGTCCAATGTTCAGACTGTGTGCATTTAAAACGTGTTTGACCAATGTTAAGACTGTGTGCATTTAAAACGTGTTTGACCAATGTTTAGACTGTGTGCATTTAAAACCTGTTTGTCCAATGTTAAGACTGTGTGCATTTAAAACGTGTTTGACCAATGTTAAGACTGTTTGCATTTAAAACGTGTTTGTCCAATGTTAAGACTGTGTGCATTAAAAACGTGTCGGACACATGTTCAGACTGTGTGCATTTAAAACATGTTGGACCAATGTTCAGACTGTGTGCATTTAAAACGTGTTTGACCAATGTTAGAGTGTGTGCATTTAAAACGTGTTTGTCCAATGTTAAGACTGTGTGAATTTAAAACGTGTTTGTCCAATGTTCAGACTGTGTGCATTTAAAACATGTCGGACCAATGTTAAGACTGTGTGCATTTAAAACATGTTTGTCCAATTTTAAGACTGTGTGCATTTAAAACGTGTTTGTCCAATGTTAAGACTGTGCATTTAAAACGTGTTTGTCCACTGTTCAGACTGTGTGCATTTAAAACGTGTTTGACCAATGTTAAGACTGTGTGCATTTAAAACGTGTCTGACCAATGTTTAGACTGTGTGCATTTAAAACCTGTTTGTCCAATGTTAAGAGTGTGTGCATTTAAAACGTGTTTGACCAATGTTAAGACTGATTGCATTTAAAACGTGTTTGTCCAATATTAAGACTGTGTGCATTTAAAACGTGTCGGACACATGTTCAGACTGTGTGCAGTTAAAACGTGTTTGTCCAATGTTAAGACGGTGTGCATTTAAAACATGTGGGACCAATGTTCAGACTGTATACATTTAAAACGTGTTTGACACATGTTCCGACTGAGTGCATTTAAAAGTGTTTTTCCAATGTTCAGACTGTGTGCATTTAAAACGTGTCGGACCAATGTTAAGACTGTGTGCATTTAAAACGTGTCGGACACATGTTCAGACTGTGTGCATTTAAAAGTGTTTGTCTAATGTTCAGACTGTGTGCATTTAAAACGTGTCGGAACAATGTTAAGACTGTGTGCATTTAAAACGTCTCGAACACATGTTCAGGCTGTGTGCATTTAAAACGTGTCGGACCAATGCTAAGACTGTGTGCATTTAAAACGTGTTTGTCCAATGCTAAGACTGTGTGCATTTAAAACGTGTTTGTCCAATGTTCAGACTGTGTGCATTTAAAACGTGTTTGTCCAATGTTAAGACTGTGTGCATTTAAAACGTGTTTGACCAATGTTCAGACTGTGTGCATTTAAAACATGTCGGACACATGTTCAGACTGTGTGCATTTAAAACGTGTTTGACCAATGTTCAGACTGTGTGCATTTAAAACGTGTCGGACACATTTTGAGACTGTGTGCATTTAAAACGTATTTGACCAATGTTCAGACTGTGTGCATTTAAAACCTGTTTGAACAATGTTCAGACTGTGTGCATTTAAAACGCTTTTGACCAATGTTCAGACTGTGTGCATTTAAAACATGTTTGACCAATGTTAAGACTGTGTGCATTTAAAACATGTCGGACCAATGTTAAGACTGTGTGCATTTAAAACATGCCGGACCAATGTTAAGACAGTGTGCATTTAAAACATGTTTGACTCATGTTCAGACTGTGTGCATTAAAAACGTGTTTGACACATGTTCAGACTGTGTGCATTTAAAACGTGTTTAACACTTGTTCAGACTGTGTGCATTTAAAACGTGTTTGACACTTGTTCAGACTGTGTGCATTTAAAACATGTTGGACCAATGTTCAGACTGTGTGCATTTAAAACGTGTTTGACCAATGTTAGAGTGTGTGCATTTAAAACGTGTTTGTCCAATGTTAAGACTGTGTGCATTTAAAACGTGTTTGTCCAATGTTCAGACTGTGTGCATTTAAAACATGTCGGACCAATATTAAGACTGTGTGCATTTAAAACATGTTTGTCCAATTTTAAGACTGTGTGCATTTAAAACGTGTTTGTCCAATGTTAAGACTGTGCATTTAAAACGTGTTTGTCCAATATTCAGACTGTGTGCATTTAAAACGTGTTTGACCAATGTTAAGACTGTGTGCATTTAAAACCTGTTTGTCAAATGTTAAGACTGTGTGCATTTAAAACGTGTTTGACCAATGTTTAGACTGTGTGCATTTAAAACGTGTTTGACCAATGTTAAGACTGTTTGCATTTAAAACGTGTTTGTCCAATGTTAAGACTGTGTGCATTTAAAACGTGTCGGACACATGTTCAGACTGTGTGCAGTTAAAACGTGTTTGTCCAATGTTAAGACTGTGTGCATTTAAAACATGTGGGACCAATGTTCAGACTGTGTACATTTAAAACGTGTTTGACACATGTTCCGACTGTGTGCATTTAAAAGTGTTTGTCCAATGTTCAGACTGTGTGCATTTAAAACGTGTCGGACTAATGTTAAGACTGTGTGCATTTAAAACGTGTCGGACACATGTTCAGACTGTGTGCATTTAAAACGTGTTTGTCTAATGTTCAGACTGTGTGCATTTAAAACGTGTCGGACCAATGTTAAGACTGTGTGCATTTAAAACGTGTCGAACACATGTTCAGACTGTGTGCATTTAAAACGTGTCGGACCAATGCTATGACTGTGTGCATTTAAAACGTGTTTGTCCAATGCTAAGACTGTGTGCATTTAAAACGTGTTGTCCAATGTTCAGACTGTGTGCATTTAAAACGTGTTTGTCCAATGTTAAGACTGTGTGCATTTAAAACGTGTTTGACCAATGTTCAGACTGTGTGCATTTAAAACATGTCGGACACATGTTCAGACTGTGTGCATTTAAAACGTGTTTGACCAATGTTCAGACTGTGTGCATTTAAAACGTGTCGGACACATTTTGACTGTGTGCATTTAAAACGTGTTTGACCAATGTTCTGACTGTGTGCATTTAAAACCTGTTTGACCAATGTTCAGACTGTGTGCATTTAAAACGTGTCGGACACATGTTCAGACTGTGTGCATTTAAAACGTTTTTGACCAATGTTCAGACTGTGTGCAATTAAAACGTGTTTGACCAATGTTCAGACTGTGTGCATTTAAAACGTGTTTGACCAATGTTCAGACTATGTGCATTTAAGACGTGTTTGACCAATGTTAAGACTGTGTGCATTTAAAACGTGTTTGACCAATGTTAAGACTGTGTGCATTTAAAACGTGTTTGACACATGTTCATACTGTGTGCATTTAAAACGTGTTTGACACATGTTCAGACTGTGTGCATCTAAAACGTTTGACCTATGTTAGAGTGTGTGCATTTAAAACGTGTTTGACCAATGTTAAACTATGTGCATTAATACGTGTTAGACCAATGTTTTGAGTGTGTGCATTTAAAACATTTGTAGACCAATATTCCGAGTGTGTGCATTTAAATCGTGTTCGTCCAGTCCTCATAGAGCTACCTTTAAAACGAGTTTGAAAAATAAAACGAGTGTGTGCCTTTAAACGTTTTAGACCAACGTTCAATGTGTTTTCCTTTAAATTTGTTGGACCAATGTTTAGAATGTGTGTCTTTAAAATTTATTCGACCAATGTTCGAAGTGTGTGTCTTTAAGTCTTTTTGGACACATGTTCAGCGTATTTCCTTAAAAACCTCCAATACTGTAAAGAGTGTCTATTTTTAAGCGTTTTGGTTTAATGTTCAGTGTATGTGCTTTTAAATCGTGTTGTACAAATGTTCGGTGTATGTGCCATTAAAGAATGCTGGACCAATGTGCAGAGTATGTGCCATTAACACATGTTGGACCAATGTTCAGAATGTATGCCTTTCAAACGAGTAGAGATGAAATTAATTTTACTTAAGCGTACACGTCTTGTTACCATGTTTTCAGGTGTTCAACTACATTCATGATAACATGACAGCATGAGGATTTTAGAAAAAAATAGTAAAGCCGAGGCTATTTGACAAAACAAATCAAAAACGCAAAAAAGCACTATGCAAATACACAAAGCAAATTACAACGGAAGAGACCAATATTTATAAACAATGCTTTTTTACAGACATCTGAGCTATCTATGAGATGCAAGGTACCCTTTACTGCTAAATATATATATGCATATATACATATTGTTAGTGTTAAAACGACCTTAATATTTCTGTAACTTTACACGTTGATTAAACTTCATCTATTTTGACAATTGATATTAACATATTCATTAAAGAATTAGATATAGTTGCACAGATCACGGCTATTCATGTATTTTAACAGCGGTCGTCCTGTCATCAACTTAAATGATTTCAATTGACTTTTTATCTGTTCTGTGTTTCGCTGCATACGCGTGGTATTCTAAGATGATTTACGAGCGATTGCACTTTCACTTAATAATTGTTTAAACATAAACCCGGTTTAATGGAACTGGGTAAACTCCAAAGACATAGAACATAAAATCACAAACAAGAAACATGGAAGAACAGCACAAAACTCTACAAAGAGCACAGTTAATTCATATTATATATAAAAAAACTAGGTATGTTTATCAAGAATTGTTAGGTACCGCCCTGGAAGGGTCAGTAAAATGTAAATTTACTGAGTGTTTAAACCAGTTTATGTGCACAAACCTCACTCTTATCCCAACAATCCTAAATAAAGATTAAACGCAAAAGGTAAATCTTATCAAAGTATGCAATAACATGTGGAAACTTAACAATAAAACAAATAATAATAAACTTATAGGTAAACCCCAAGTACTTCTATGAATAGAGTCCCAACTCTCTCTGCAGAAGGAGGAATACAATTTAATAATCCATTTTTTCCTCCATTTAACCTTGCTTGTGTTGTTCTAGGGACAATAAAAATTAGTGTTATCATTTGAGTAATGATTTTCTCAGGAGCATTCGTAAATTACATGTAACGGTATAGGTTTATTTTCATCAAAAAGAACATGGCGATGCATGAGCTGACACAGAAGATGGATGCACAGAAGGTTTTCAACACCTTTCAATTCGCCATTCATACGCCATTTTCTGTTTCTTATAAAGTTATCAGTTTTAAAACAACCCCGATTAAAATGCACGTTTGTTTTGCAAATAAACAATTGATATTATGAACTAAACTAAGCATTAAACAACATTCCAATTGAACATTCATAATATATTGTCACTAAATCCAGAAACAAATACAAAACATATTGATCCTATCACTGTGCTGGTGCTATTATGTTGACACTATATTAATTCCACATACTGAACCCTACGTCCTCACCATGACCACAGTTGTGAACACCCCACCCATCGTGAGGGCATTCGAGGAAGCTACTTTCTCCTCCTCCACATTTCACATCGTCAATCCAGATCTCCCCACTGCCCTCACCCAGACCTGCCACTACCACATAACTACCCGCCCTCATCACATAATCACATTCCCGGAACCCGAACATCCTACACACAACGTTAACGTTGTTTGTTATGTAAGGTTCGCCTACATTAGCTGCAAAGCTGTCATCACAAACTGTTCCCCACGTATTATCATGACGGACCTCTAGCCGTCCCTGGAAACCGGTGGAGCGGTATAGAGACGCGTTTGCTAGACGGATGTCCTTAGCGCATGGGTAATAATAACCATCGTGTGTAATTTCCTGATAAAGACATGATTTTAATATAACAATTTCTTCCTTTAAATCGTTTGACGTTGACTCCGCGTTATTCCCCAGCCTTTCCTTTACATCCTTTATTTCGTTTTTAGTTGTTTGTAAATCTAAAGATAAATTAGTGATTTGAACCGGCATTTCCGAAAAGTTAGAACGTATTAAATTGAAAATGTTATCTGCTTTAAGAATCATTTGACTAACATTACGATCAGCAAGTGTCAGGAAACGTTCAAGGTTGTTTTCATTCTGGCGATATGTGGAAGAAATATTTTGTTTTATTTTTGATTCCGTTTTATTAAATTGTAAAGTAAGCTGGTGACTGGTGTTCTCAAAAAACATTTTAATTTCCTTTTTGATATTGTCCGAAAACATGCTAACGTTTGAAATAGACCCATTGATGAACTCTGACAAAGTAACGTTTGCCATCGATACATGTTCATGAATGTACTCGATATTGTGTTGCACGTCTGCAGTCAGGTTATGCATATGGCTAGTTATCTTCTGTTCAAGATCTCTCAGTTGGTCTTTAACATCGTTCTTCAGTTGGTGTAGGTCCTTTTTGTCATTCGAGTATGCCTTGCGCATATTTTGAACCTCTGCTGTTACAGCTTGACTTGCTTCGTTATTCCCAGCACGTACGAGTTGCTTGCCACTTTCTCCAGTTTTATCAACAAGGTTGTAAGAAGTAATGTCCATATCCTTGCTAGAACTGCTGAGGTCGTGCGTAACCGTGGTATTTTCTAAAATGTCGACTCTGTTGGAGATTTCTTTGACCTCATCTCGAATAGATGATAGCTCCTGAAAAATCATGTGAAACGTACTAAATTAACTTATGCATTGTTTGTTTATTACAATGATTACAGTTTGTTAGACTTTTACCAAATTTCCTCATTTCGTTATATTAGGTGGTTTTTAAAAAACGGATTTAAAGAGGACATTTTTGTTATCTATAATTCAATATATTTCACTGACTGAGCGGCAAAAGCTTGTCATTTTCTATTTTCTTTGGGAGTTATAGATGTAAAAATATGTTTACATATTGATATATAGATATTTATTTCTTCCGATTATGCTTTTTGTGGCCATAATAGCAAGATAAAAACACTTTATAAACACAGATCTATTTCATAAAATAGCGTAATATTCGCGATTTTTTCTGAATCAGGATGCAATCAAAACTCGATCGATATCATTTTTTACCGATGTTATCTTATTACCAGATAAAGATGTCACATAATTACATAACATTAAATTAACCTAAATTAAATATAAAACACAACGCAACATTAAACAGATGTAAAGTATTAATAATAAGTACAGTATTGGTGATTTAGAACGGGTGGAGTAAGCGTAGCAAACGAGCCCTTCTTTATCATAAATATTTTACTTCATGTCATCGAACTGACCAAGAATACAATTCCATTGTCTGACCCATTGTCAACGCAAAATCTGACACAGGGAGTGTGAATCGGATGATTGGCAGTGGACTGACCTTAAACACCCGCAAACGATGCAATTGTTAATCAAGCCTAGCACTAAATGATGTCATATCTGCAATTGCATTGGCTGAACATGAGAGTTGTATTCTTTGTATGTTTTATGTATCCCGTATTTTGGCCTGTGAAAATCGAATGTAAACGCAGTATTGGAATGACAAACGAATGACTTCATTTCCAGCATGTGGCATATTTTTACCATTAATGTCATTAATATTGATTTAGGTAGTATACGAGATTGAATAATTATGTTTGTTATACAGTTACATAGCAATTTATTTCATTGAGTTGGCAAAATAATGTATGTTTTTATCTAGAATATGGACTCATACCGTCATCCCTTTTTTCATTTTATAATTCCTTATTGAAACGTAAAGCGTCAGAAACAGTACTTGCGTAAATTGTCTTGAGTTTAAGATAAAAAATAATATGTTCATGGAGACAAAATATTGAAATGTCATTAAGATTACCCTGAAGATAAAGCTTTTAAGACTTTTGACATCATCTTCAGGTCTGCTTAAACGTGATCCCTGGATGGGCCTTACAACAGTCAAATATACTATCAGGTAAAGCAGGGTTGGCCTCATGACGATTTTCCTGAAATAGATAAATAAAGGAATAAATAAATAATTATTAAAAAGGAAAACAAATAATATAAAATGTTGGTCGGATACATCAATGTAGCGTTCAGGGAGCTAGCTTACTTCTGGGTCGGATACCTCAATGGAGCTTTTAAGGAACAAGATTATATTAGTGACGAATGCCTACATTGAGCCTTCAGGGGACTAGCTTACTTGTGGTTCGTATTATCAATGTAGCGTTCAAGGAACTAGCTTACTTGTGGGTCGGATATCTCAATGTAGCGCTCAAGGAGCTAGCTTACTTGTGGGTCAGATATCTCAATGTAGCGTTCAGGTAGTTTGCTTACATGCGGGTCGGATATCTCAATGAAGCGTTCAGGAAGCTGGCGTACTTGTCTGTCGGATATCTCAATGTAGCGTTCAGGGAGCTAGCCTACATGCGGGTCGGATATTTCAATGTAGCGTTCAGATAGCTTTCTTACATGCAGGTCGAATATCTCAATGTAGCGTTCAGAGAGTTAGCTTACATGCGGGTCGGATATCTCAATGTAGCGTTCAGATAGTTTGCTTACATGCAGGTCGGATATCTCAATGTAGTGTTCAGGGAGCTTTCTTACATGCAGGTCGGATATCTCAATGTAGCGTTCAGATTGTTTGCTTACATGCAGGTCGGATATCTCAATGTAGGGTTCAGGGAGCTAGCTTACATGCGGGTCGGATATCTCAATGTAGCGTTCAGATAGTTTGCTTATATGCAGGTCGGATATCTCAATGTAGGGTTTAGGGAGCTAGCTTACTTGTGGGTCGTATACCTCAATGGAGCGTGCAGGGAGCTAGCTTACATGCGGGTCGGATATCTCAATGTAGCGTTCAGATAGCCTGCTTACATGCATGTCGGATATCTCAATGTAGGGTTCAGGGAGCTAGCTTACTTGTGGGTCGGATACCTCAATTGAGCGTTCAGGGAGCTAGCTTAATTGTGGGTCGGATATCTTCATGTAGCGTTCAGGGAGCTAGCTACGTGTGGGTCGGATACCTCAATGTAGCTTTAAAGGAAGAAACTTATTTAAGTGATAAATGTCTCAATGGAGCTTTCATGGGACAAGCGTACTTGTGGTTCGTATTTATCAATGTAGCGTTCACGGAACTAGCTTAATTATGGGTCGGATGTCTCAATTTAGCGTTCAGGGAGCTAGCTTACATGAGTTTTCAAGGAACTAGTTTACTGGTGGATAATATGTCTTAACGCGATTTTCAGGAACTAGCTTACTTGTGGGTCGTATATCTCAATGGAGATTTCAGGGAACTAACTTAATTATGGGTCGGATACCTCAATGGAGCTTTCAAGGAACTAGCTTTCTTTTGAGTTGGATGCCTTAATGAACTTTTAAGGGAACAAGCTTTCTTGTGGGTTAGACGTCTCAGTTCAGCTTTCAAGGAACTAGCTTACTTCTAGGTCTGATACCTAAATGGAGCTTTCAGAAAACTTACATACGTGTTGGTCTGATACCTCAATGGAACTTTCAGAGAGCTAGTGAACGTGTTGGTCTGATACCTCAATGGAGCTTTAAGAAAACTAAAACAATTTTTGTCGGTATGATACCTGAATGGAGCTTACAGAGATCAAACACACTTGTGGATCTGATACCTCAATGGAGCTTTAATAGAACTAACATACTTGTTGGTCTGATACCTCAATGAAGCTTTCAAAATACTAAAATATTTAATGGTCTGATACCTCAATGGAGCTTTCGGAGAACTGACATACTTGTTTGTCTTATACCTCAATGAAGCTTACAGAGAACTAACATACTTGTTCGTCTGATACCTCAATGAAGCTTTCAAAAAACTAACATAATTGTTGGTCTGATACCTCAATTGAGCTTTCAGAAAACTAACACAGTTGTTGGTCTTATACCTTAATGGAGCTTACAGAAAACTTACATACTTGTTTGTCTGATACCTCAATGAAGCTTTCAGAAAACTAACATACTTCGGAGTCTGATACCTCAATGAAGCTTTCAGAAAACATATATACTTGTTGGTCTGATACCTCAATGGAGCTTTCAGAAAACTAACATTCTTGTCGGTCTGATACCTCAATGGATCTTTCAGAGAGCTAACATCTTGTCGGTCTGATACCTCAATGGAACTTTCATAGAACTAACATCTTGTCGGTCTGATACCACAATGAATCTTTCATAGAACTAACAATTTGTCGGTTGTATACCTCATTGGGGCTTTCAGAGAGCTAACAGTCTTAAAGGGAGGTTTCTGAGAACTAGAATATGTGTTGGTCGAGTATCTGAAGGACCTAATAGAGTTCATCATCTTTTTCGACTTTACCGGCGTAGGTTAATACCCACTTAAACCTATTTTATAAAACTTAAATTGTATCTCTTTCTACAATTTCCAAATCATAGGGTAAAATAATGATAAAATAAGTGTTTTCAGATGCAATATCAAGAACACACATTTTTGATCCAAAAACTTTAGAGAATACGCTTAAAGGAAAAACAGATAAAAAATTAAAAATGTCAAAGACAAACTATGATCTATATCTGTATTGCAGTGATGCTATGGCAACATAAATCAATCCAACTATGTATGTTCCTACTGCTACCATGGATATCACTCATTAAATGTTACGTAAATGTGTGTGCAAAAATAAGCGAAACCATTGACTCGTAATGATGAAATAAAAATACTTTGCACAGATGGCGCAATTTTAGAGATGAATTCAGTGTAGTAGGACATGGCGTTCAAAACGCAATATTATGAATTAGAATAAAATAAGTATGCGAAGAGTTGAATAAGCGAAATCATTGACACTTCATTATTAAATAAATATTTTTTGCAAAACGCACACACGTGGTGGTGGTTTTGGAGGTTTTAAAGACTTTATGCCTGTAGTTGTCATTGTATTATTGCGCATAAATGGCAATTAACCCCAATCAGTGGAACATATGTTAATTAAAACAGCGAAATTCAAATACTGAAGTTGTAAATACTAGTACTACAAATAACATCTAAACCTGTATACTGCCGAGAGGAAAGAGATATTTCCCGGGTGGATAAAGGCCAACCAGGCTCTATACACGCTAACTTAACTCAGGGTAGTTTCAAAATTGATATCTATATAAGAAACAGAAAATGTCGTATGAATGGCGTATTGAAAGGGGATATTGAACCTTCTGTGCATCACACCAAAATTGTCAGTATATACATCGCCATGTTGTATTTGATGAAAATACACTTATAACGTTCCTTGTAAATTACGGATGCTCCTGAGTAAATCCTGAGTAAATCATTACTTAAATGATCACACTGTCCCTAGAACAATACAAGCAAGGATTTAAGGAGAAAAAAAGATAAATTGATGGTAAAATCGCTCGTACATTATCTAAGAATGTCTCGCGTATTTATGCAGCGAAAGACAGAACAGATAAAACGTCAAGTGGCCTTACTTAATTTGATGACAGGACGTCCGCTAATAAAACATAAACAGCCGCGATATATGCAACCATATCTTAATATCTTATGTTTTATGTTTAAATCAACTGTCCAAATATATAGTTTTGACAATGTGTGGAAGAAATATTAAGCAAGTTTTATCACTGACAATATGTACATATGTATATGTAATTAGCAATAAAGGGTAACTTTTGTCTCATAGATGGCTCATATGCCTGTAAAAAAACATTGCTATTAGATATTGGTGTCTTTCGTTATATGTTGTTTTTTGTATTTGCATAGTGCTTTTTCCGATTTGGTTTTGTTCTAAAAAATAGCCTCGGTTAAATTACGTATTTTGTTTTCCTAAAATCCTTATGTTGTCATGTTATCTTAAACTTAGCTGAACACCAGGACTATTGTAATCAACACCTGAAAATATGATCTGTTAACAAGACGAGTAAAATTAATTCCGTCTCTAATCGTTTAAAAGGCATACATTCTGATCATTGGTCCAACAAAATTTAAAGGCATACACTCTACACATTGGTCCAACATGTGTTAAAGGCATACACTCTACACACTTGTTAAACATGTGTTTAGGCATACACTCTACACATTGGCTCAACATGTGTTAAAGGCACACACTCTGAACATTGGTCCAACCTGTGTTAAAGGCACACACTCTACACATTGGTCTAACATCTGTTAAAGGCACACACTCTACACATTGGTCTAACATATGTTAAAGGCGTACACTTTGAACATTGGTCCAACATGTGTTAAAGGCTAACACTCTATACATTGGTCCAATATCTGCTAAAGGCACACACTCTGAACATTGGTCCAACATATGTTAAAGGCGTACACTTTGAAAATTGGTCCAACATGTGTTAAAGACACACACTCTACACATTGGTCCAACATGTTTTAAAGGCATACACTCCGCACATTGAACATTTGTATAACATGTGTTAAAGGCCCACACTCTGAACATTGGTCCAACATGTGATAAAGGCACAAACTCTGAACATTGGTCCAACATGTTTTAAAGGCATACACTTTTAACATTTGTTCAACATGTGATAAAGGCACATACTCTGAACATTGGTCCAACATGTGATAAAGGTCCACACTCTGAACATTGGTCCAACATGTGATAAAGGCACACACTCTTAACATTGGTCCAACATGTGATAAAGGCCCACACTCTTAACATTGGTCCAACATGTGATAAAGGCACACACTCTTAACATTGGTCCAACATGTGATAAAGGCCCACACTCTTAAAATTGGTCCAACATGTGATAAAGGCACACACTCTTAACATTGGTCCAACATGTGATAAAGGCACACACTCTTAACATTGGTCCAACATGTGATAAAGGCACACACTCTGAACATTGGTCCAACATGTGATAAAGGCACACACTCTGAACATTGGTCCAACATGTTTTAAAGGCATACACTTTTAACATTTGTTCAACATGTGATAAAGGCACATACTCTGAACATTGGTCCAACATGTGATAAAGGCACATACTCTGAACATTGGTCCAACATGTGATAAAGGTCCACACTCTGAACATTGGTCCAACATGTGATAAAGGCACACACTCTGAACATTGGTCCAACATGTGATAAAGGCCCACACTCTTAACATTGGTCCAACATGTGATAAAGGCACACACTCTTAACATTGGTCCAACATGTGATAAAGGCACACACTCTGAACATTGGTCCAACATGTGATAAAGGCAGACACTCTGAACATTGGTCCAACATGTGATAAAGGCACACACTCTGAACATTGGTCCAACATGTTTTAAAGGCATACACTTTTAACATTTGTTCAACATGTGATAAAGGCACATACTCTGAACATTGGTCCAACATGTGTTAAAGGCATACATACACATTGGTCCAACATGTGTTAAAGGCACTCACTATGCACATTGGTCCAACATATGTTAAAGACACACACTTTGAACATTGGACCAACATGTGTTAAAGGCACACACTTTACACATTGGTCCAACATGTTTTAAAGGCATACACTCCGCACATTGAACATTTGTATAACATGTGTTAAAGGCCCACACTCTGAACATTGGTCCTACATGTGATAAAGGCACATACTCTGAACATTGGTCCAACATGTTAAAGGCGTACACTTTGAACATTGGTCCAACATGTGTTAAAGACACACACTCTACACATTGGT